>NW_022265799.1:0-320726 GCF_002021735.2 Oncorhynchus kisutch | reverse complement strand
ACCCACTACCACTATCAGATTAGAGCCATAACGGATACTAGAAAATACCACCCACTAACACTATCAGATTAGAGCCAAAGACGAGACTAGGTATCTACCACACTATTACAACTATCTGAATTACGTGCCATAAGGGATATATACATTTCCAACCCACTACCACTAGCAGATTAGAGCCATAAGGGGATTTACTAGCACAAACCACCAAATCAAATCAATCAATTAATATATTTATATAGCCCGTCGTACATCAGCTGATATCTCCAAAGTGCTGTACAGAAACCCAGCCTAAACCCCAAACAGCAAGCAATGCAGTGGTAGAAGCACGGGGGGGGGTGGCTAGTGAAAACTCCCTAGAAGGCCAATACCTAGGAAGAAGAGAAACCTAGAGAGGAACCAGGCTCTATGGGGTGGGCCCAGTCCTCTTCTGGATGTGCCGGGTGAAATTATAACAGAACATGGTCAAGATGTTCATGTTCATAAAATGACCAGCATGGTCGAATAATAATAAGGCAAGAACAGTTGAAACTAGAGCAGCAGCACAGTCAGGTGGAAGTTGAACTGGAGCAGCAGCATGGCCAGGTAGACTGGGGACAGCAAGGAGTCATCATGTCAGGTAGTCCTGGGGCATGGTCCTAGGGCTCAGGTCAGTTGAAACTGGAACAGCAGCATGGCCAGGTGGACTGGGGACAGCAAGAGTCATCATGTCAGGTAGTCCTGGGGGCATGGTCCTAGGGCTCAGGTCCTCCGAGAGAGAGAAAGAAAGAGAGAAGGAGAGAATTAGAGAACGCACACTTAGATTCACACAGGACACCGAATAGGACAGGAGAAGTACTCCAGATATAACAAACTGACCCCAGCCCCCCGACACATAAACTACTGCAGCATAAATACTGGAGGCTGAGACAGGAGGGGTCAGGAGACACTGTGGCCCCATCCGAGGACACCCCCGGACAGGGCCAAACAGGAAGGATATAACCCCACCCACTTTGCCAAAGCACAGCCCCCACACCACTAGAGGGATATCTTCAACCACCAACTTACCATCCTGAGACAAGGCTGAGTATAGCCCACAAAGATCTCCGCCACGGCACAACCCAAGGGGGGGGGGGGCGCCAACCCAGACAGGATGACCACAACAGTGAATCAACCCACTCAGGTGACGCACCCCCTCCAGGGACGGCATGAGAGAGCCCCAGCAAGCCAGTGACTCAGCCCCTGTAATAGGGTTAGAGGCAGAGAATCCCAGTGGAAAGAGGGGAACCGGCCAGGCAGAGACAGCAAGGGCGGTTCGTTGCTCCAGAGCCTTTCCGTTCACCTTCCCACTCCTGGGCCAGACTACACTCAATCATATGACCCACTGAAGAGATGAGTCTTCAGTAAAGACTTAAAGGTTGAGACCGAGTTTGCGTCTCTGACATGGGTAGGCAGACCGTTCCATAAAAATGGAGCTCTATAGGAGAAAGCCCTGCCTCCAGCTGTTTGCTTAGAAATTCTAGGGACAATTAGGAGGCCTGCGTCTTGTGACCGTAGCGTACGTATAGGTATGTACGGCAGGACCAAATCAGAGAGATAGGTAGGAGCAAGCCCATGTAATGCTTTGTAGGTTAGCAGTAAAACCTTGAAATCAGCCCTTGCTTTGACAGGAAGCCAGTGTAGAGAGGCTAGCACTGGAGTAATATGATCAAATTTTTTGGTTCTAGTCAGGATTCTAGCAGCCGTATTTAGCACTAACTGAAGTTTATTTAGTGCTTTATCCGGGTAGCCGGAAAATAGAGCATTGCAGTAGTCTAACCTAGAAGTGACAAAAGCATGGATTAATTTTTCTGCATCATTTTTGGACAGAAAGTTTCTGATTTTTGCAATGTTACGTAGATGGAAAAAAGCTGTCCTCGAAATGGTCTTGATATGTTCTTCAAAAGAGAGATCAGGGTCCAGAGTAACGCCGAGGTCCTTCACAGTTTTATTTGAGACGACTGTACAACCATTAAGATTAATTGTCAGATTCAACAGAAGATCTCTTTGTTTCTTGGGACCTAGAACAAGCATCTCTGTTTTGTCCGAGTTTAATAGTAGAAAGTTTGCAGCCATCCACTTCCTTATGTCTGAAACACATGCTTCTAGCGAGGGCAATTTTGGGGCTTCACCATGTTTCATTGAAATGTACAGCTGTGTGTCATCCGCATAGCAGTGAAAGTTTACATTATGTTTTCGAATAACATCCCCAAGAGGTAAAATATATAGTGAAAACAATAGTGGTCCTAAAACGGAACCTTGAGGAACACCGAAATTTACAGTTGATTTGTCAGAGGACAAACCATTCACAGAGACAAACTGATATCTTTCCGACAGATAAGATCTAAACCAGGCCAGAACATGTCCGTGTAGACCAATTTGGGTTTCCAATCTCTCCAAAAGAATGTGGTGATCGATGGTATCAAAAGCAGCACTAAGGTCTAGGAGCACGAGGACAGATGCAGAGCCTCGGTCCGATGCCATTAAAATGTCATTTACCACCTTCACAAGTGCCGTCTCAGTGCTATGATGGGGTCTAAAACCAGACTGAAGCATTTCGTATACATTGTTTGTCTTCAGGAAGGCAGTGAGTTGCTGCGCAACAGCCTTCTCTAAATTTTTGAGAGGAATGGAAGATTCGATATAGGCCGATAGTTTTTTATATTTTCTGGGTCAAGGTTTGGCTTTTTCAAGAGAGGCTTTATTACTGCCACTTTTAGTGAGTTTGGTACACATCCAGTGGATAGAGAGCCGTTTATTATGTTCAACATAGGAGGGCCAAGCACAGGAAGCAGCTCTTTCAGTAGTTTAGTTGGAATAGGGTCCAGTATGCAGCTTGAAGGTTTAGAGGCCATGATTATTTTCATCATTGTGTCAAGAGATATAGTACTAAAACACTTGAGCGTCTCTCTTGATCCTAGGTCCTGGCAGAGTTGTGCAGACTCAGGACAACTGAGGTTTGGAGGAATACGCAGGTTTAAAGAGGAGTCCGTAATTTGCTTTCTAATAATCATAATCTTTTCCTCAAAGAAGTTCATGAATTTTATCACTGCTAAAGTGAAAGTCATCCTCTCTTGGGGAATGCTGCTTTTTAGTTAGCTTTGCGACAGTATTAAAAAGGAATTTCGGATTGTTCTTATTTTCCTCAATTAAGTTAGAAAAATAGGATGATCGAGCAGCAGTAAGGGCTCTACGGTACTGCACCGGGGTACCGTCCTTCCAAGCTAGTCGGAAGACTTCCAGTTTGGTGTGTGGCGCCATTTCCGTTCCAATTTTCTGGAAGCTTGCTTCAGAGCTCGGGGTATTTTTCTGTGTACCAGGAGCTAGTTTCTTATGAGACATTTTTTTTGTTTTTAGGGGTGCAACTGCATCTAGGGTATTGCGCAAGGTTAGATTGAGATCCTCAGTTAGGTGGTTAACTGATTTTTGTCCTCTGGCGTCCTTGGGTAGGCAGAGGGAGTCTGGAAGGGCATCAAGGAATCTTTGTGTTGTCTGTGAATTTATAGCACGACTTTTGATGTTCCTTGGTTGGGGTCTAAGCAGATTATTTGTTGCAATTGCAAACGTAATAAAATGGTGGTCCGATAGTCCAGGATTATGAGGAAAAAACATTAAGATCCACCACATTTATTCCATGGGACAAAACTAGGTCCAGCGTATGACTGTGACAGTGAGTGGGTCCAGAGACATGTTGGACAAAACCCACTGAGTCGATGATGGCTCTGAAAGCCTTTTGGAGTGGGTCTGTGGACTTTTCCATGTGAATATTAAAGTCACCAAGATTAGAATATTATCTGCTATGACTACAAGGTCCGATAGGAATTCAGGGAACTCAGTGAGAAACGCTGTATATGGCCCAGGAGGCCTGTAAACAGTAGCTATAAAAAGTGATTGAGTAGGCTGCATAGATTCATGACTAGAAGCTCAAAAGACGAAAATGTCTTTTTTTTTGTGTAAATTGAAATTTGCTATCGTAAATGTTAGCAACACCTCCGCCTTTGCGGGATGCACGGGGGGATATGGTCACTAGTGTAGCCAGGAGGTGAGGCCTCATTTAAAACAGTAAATTCATCAGGCTTAAGCCATGTTTCAGTCAGGCCAATCACATCAAGATTATGATCAGTGATTAGTTCATTGACTATAATTGCCTTTGAAGTAAGGGATCTAACATTAAGTAGCCCTATTTTGAGATGTGAGGTATCATGATCTCTTTCAGTAATGACAGGAATGGAGGTGGTCTTTATCCTAGTGAGATTGCTAAGGCGAACACCGCCCTGTTTAGTTTTGCCCAACTAGGTCGAGGCACAGGACACGGTCTCAATGGTGATAGCCTGAGCTGACTACACTGACTGTGCTAATGGCAGGACTCCACTATGCTGGCAGGCTGGCTAACAGCCTGCTGCCTGGCCTGCACCCTATTTCATGTGGAGCTAGAGGAGTTAGAGCCCTGTCTATGTTGGTTAGATAAGATGAGAGCACCCCCTCCAGCTTAGGATGGAGTCCGTCACTCCTCAGCAGGTCAGGCTTGGTCCTGTTTGTGGGTGAGTCCCAGAAAGAGGGCCAATTATCTACAAATTTCTAACTTTTGGGAGGGGCAGAAAACAGTTTTCAACCAGCGATTGAGTTGTGAGACTCTGCTGTAGAGCTCATCACTCCCCCTAACTGGGAGGGGGCCAGAAGACAATTACTCGATGCCGACACATCTTTATAGCTGATATGCACGCAGAAGCTATGTTGCGCTTAGTGATATTTCTGACTGTTTCATCCTAACATCGTTGGTGCCGACGTGGATAACAATATCTCTATACTCTCTACACTCGCCAGTTTTAGCTTTAGCCCAGCACCATCTTCAGATTAGCCTTAACGTCGGTAGCCCTGCCCCCGGGTAAACAGTGTATGATCGCTGGATGATTCGCTTTAAGTCTAATACTGCGGGTAATGGAGTCGCCCAATGACTAGAGTTTTCAATTTGTCAGAGCTAATGGGGGAAGCTTCGGCGTCTCAGACCCCGTAACGGGAGGAGTAGAGACCAGAGAGAATCGGCCTCTGACTCCGACCCGCTGCTTAATGGGGAGAAACCGGTTGAAAGTTCCTGTCGGCTGACATGAGCGACACCGGTTTGATTGAGCGTTCCTACAGGCATTTCCTTCCAGAACCGTGAGAAAGTTGTCCGGCTGCGGGGACTGTGCCAGGGGATTTACACTACTATCTGTACTTACTGGTGCCACAGACGCTATTCATCCTTTCCTACACTGAAATTACCCTTGCCTAACGATTGCGTCTGAAGCTGGGCTTGCAGCACAGCTATCCTCGCCGTAAGCCGAGTACAGCGGCTGCAATTAGAAGTCATCATGTTAATGTTACTACTTAGCTTCGGCTGTTGGAGGTCCTGACGAATCGTTGTCCAGATAAAGCGTCCGGATGTGAAAAGTTGAGGAAAAATAAATAAATATATTGAACGGTAATTAAAAAGTGAAAACCGTAAAGTTGTCAGGGTAGCAAAACAGGTTAGCAACAAAACGCACAGCAACTCGAAAACAAGCCTGCAATACCACTATCCGATTAGAGCCGTAAAGGAGCCTAGGCATCTACCACCCATATACACTACCAGATTACAGCCATAAGGGAGACTAGACATCTTCCAACCCACTACCACTAACAGATTAGAGCCATAAAGGAGACTAGACATCTACCACCCCACTACCACTATCCGATTAGAGCCGTAAAGGAGACTAGACATCTACCACCCCACTACCACTATCAGATTAGAGCCGTAAAGGGACTAGACATCTACCACCCTAAAACCACAATCAGATTAGAGCCATAAAGGAGATTAGACATATGCCACTATCAGATTAGAGCCGTAAAAGACACTAGACATCTACCCCCACACTACCACTATCAGATTCGAGCCATAAAGGAGACGAGACATCTACCACTATCCGATTAAAGCCATAAGGGAGCCTAGACATCTTCCACCCCACTACCACTATCAGATTGGATCCATAAGGAAGACTAGATATCTTCCACCACCAGATTAGATCCATAGGGGAGTCTAGACATCTACCACCCCACTACCACTATCAGATTAGAGCCATAAAGGTGACGAGACATCTACCACTATCAGATTAGAGCCATAAGGGAGACTAGACACTTTCCACCCACTACCACTATCACATTGGAGCCATAAGACTAGACATCTGTCACTACCAGATTGAGCCATAAGGGAGACTAGACATCTACCACCCCACTCCCACTATTAGATTAAAGCCATAAAGGAGACTAGACATCTACCACCCCACTACCACTATCAGATTAGAGCCATAAAGGAGACTAGACATCTTCCCCCCACTACCACTATCAGATTGGAGCCACAAGGGAGACTAGACATCTTTCCACCCCACTACCACTATCAGATTAGAGCCATAAGGAAGATTAGATATCTACCACCACCAGATTAGATCCATAAGGGAGTCTAGACGTCTACCCCCCAGTACCACTACCAGATTAGAGCCATACAGGAGACTAGACATCTACAACCCCATAAAGGAGATTAGACATATGCCACTATCAGATTAGAGCCGTGAAGGACACTAGACATCTACCACCCCAGTACCACACTACCAGATTAGAGCGTAAAGGAGACTAGACATTTACCACCCCACTACCACTATCAGATTAGAGCCATAAGGGAGAATAGACATCTACCATCCCCCTACCATTATCAGATTAAATTCATAAGGGAGACGAGATATCTGCACCACCAGATTAGATCCATAAGGGAGTCTAGACATCTACCACCCCGCTACCACTATCAGATTAGAGCCATAAAGGAGACGAGAAATCGACCACTGTCAGATTAGAGCCATAAGGGAGAATACACATCTTCCACCCCCCACATTATCAGATTGGAGCCATCAGGGAGTCTAGACATCTACCACCCCACTAACACTATCAGATTAGAGCCATAAGGGGACTAGATATCTACCACGATCAGATTAGAGCCATAAGGGAGTCTAGACATCTTCCACCCCACTACCACTATCGGATTAGAGCCATAAAGGAGACGAGACATCTACCACTATCAGATTAGAGCCATAAGGGAGACTAGACATCTACCACCACCAGATTAGAGCCATAGGGAGACTGGACATCTACCACCCCACTACCACTATCAGATTAGAGCCATAAAGGAGACTAGACATCTACAACCCCACTACCACTATCAGATTAGAGCCATAAGGAGACGAGACATCTACAACCCCACTACCACTATCAGATTAGAGCCATAAGGGAGCCTAGACATCTTCACACCCCACTACCACTATCAGATTGGATCCATAAGGGAGAAAAGACATCTACCACTTTCAGATTAGAGCCATAAGGGAGACTGGACATCTACCACCCCACTACCACTATCAGATTAGAGCCATAAAGGAGCCTAGACATCTTCCACCCCACTACCACTATCAGATTGGGATCCATAAGGAAGACTAGATATCTTCCACCACCAGATTAGATCCATGGGGGAGTCTAGACATCTACCACCCCACTACCACTATCAGATTAGAGCCATTAAGGAGACGAGACATCTACCACTATCAGATTAGAGCATAGGGAGACTAGATATCTTTCCACCCCACTACCACTATCAGATTGGAGCCATAAGACTAGACATCTGTCACTACCAGATTAGTGCCATAAGGGAGACTAGACATCTACCACCCCACTCCCACTATTAGATTAAAGCCATAAAGGAGACTAGAGATCTACCACTATCAGATTATAGCCATAAGGGAGACTAGACATCTACCACCCCACAACCACAATCAGATTAGAGCCATAAAAGGAGACTAGAGATCTACCACCCCACTACCACTATCATATTAGCGCAATAAGGTGGTCTAGACATCTACCACTACCAGATGAGAGCCATAAGTGAGACTAGACATCTTCCATCCCCAATTCAACTATCAGATTAGAGCCATAAAGCAGATTAGAAATATGGCACTATCAGATTAGAGCCATAAGGGAGACTAGACATATACCACTATCAGATTAGAGACATAAGGGAGACTAGACCACCTACCACCATCAGATTAGAGCCATAAGGGAGACTAGACATCTACCACTACCAAATTAGAGCCATAAGGGAGACTAGACATCTTCCACCCCACTACCACTATCAGATTAGAGCCATAAAGGAGATGAGACATCTACCACTATCAGATTAGAGCCATAAGGGAGACTAGACATCTTCCACCCCACTACCACTATCAGATTAGAGCCATAAAGGAGACAAGACATCTACCACTATCAGATTAGAGCCATAAGGGAGTCTAGACATCTTCCCACCCCCAAAACCACAATCAGATTAGAGCCATAAAGGAGATTAGACATATGCCACTATCAGATTAGAGCCGTAAAGGAGACTAGACATCTACAACCCCACTACCACTATCAGATTATAGCCATAAGGGAGACTAGACATCTACCACCCCACAACCCACAATCAGATTAGAGCCATAAAGGATACTAGAGATCTACCAACCCACTACCACTATCATATTAGAGCAATACGGTGGTCTAGACATCTACCACTACCAGATTAGAGCCATAAGTGAGACTAGACATCTTCCATCCCCAATTCAACTATCAGATTAGAGCCATAAAGGAGATTAGACATATGCACTATCAGATTAGAGCCATAAGGGAGACTAGACATATACCACTATCAGATTAGAGACATAAGGGAGACTAGACACCTACCACCATCAGATAGAGCCATAAGGGAGACTAGACATCTACCACTACCAAATTAGAGCCATAAGGGAGACTAGACATCTTCCACCCCACTACCACTATCAGATTAGAGACATAAAGGAGACGAGACATCTACCCACTATCAGATTAGAGCCATAAGGGAGACTAGACTATCTTCCACCCCACTACCACTATCAGATTAGAGCCATAAAGGAGATGAGACATCTACCACTATCAGATTAGAGCCATAAGGGAGGACTAGACATCTTCCACCCAACTACCACTATCAATTAGAGCCATAAGGGAGTCTAGACACCTACCACTATCAGATTAGCGCCATAAGGGAGACTAGACATATACCACTATCAAATTAGAGCCATAAGGGAGACTAGACACCTACCACTATCAGATTAGAGCCATAAGGGAGACTAGACATCTACCACTATAAGATTAGAGCCATAAGGGAGAGTAGACATCTACCACTATCAGATTAGAGCCACAAGGGAGAGTAGACATCTACCACCCCCACTACCATTTCAGATTAGAGCAATAAGGCAGACTAGACATCTACCGCTATCAGATTAGAGCCATAAGGGAGAATAGGCATCTACCACCACCAGATTAGATCCATAAGGGAGACCTAGACATCTTCCACCCTACTACCACTATCAGATTGGAACCATAAGGGAGACAGACATCTGCCACTACCAGATGAGAGCCATAGGGAGACTAGACATATACCACTATCAGATTAGAGACATAAGGGAGACTAGACACCTACCACTATCAGATTAGAGTCATAAGGGAGACTAGACATCTACCACTACCAAATTAGAGCCATAAGGGAGACTAGACATCTTCCACCCCACTACCACTATCAGATTAGAGACATAAAGGAGACGAGACATCTACCACTATCAGATTAGAGCCATAAGGGAGACTAGACATCTTCCACCCCACTACCACTATCAGATTAGAGCCATAAAGGAGATGAGACATCTACCACTATCAGATTAGAGCCATAAGGGAGACTAGACATCTTCCACCCCACTACCACTATCAGATTAGAGCCATAAAGGAGATGAGACATCTACCACTATCAGATTAGAGCCATAAGGGAGACTAGACATCTTCCACTACCACTATCAAATTAGAGCCATAAGGGAGTCTAGACACCTACCACTATCAGATTAGAGCCATAAGGGAGACTAGACATATACCACTATCAAATTAGAGCCATAAGGGAGACTAGACACCTACCACTATCAGATTAGAGCCATAAGGGAGACTAGACATCTACCACTATAAGATTAGAGCCATAAGGAGACTAGACATCTACCACTATCAGATTAGAGCCACAAGGGAGACTAGACATCTACCACCCCACTACCATTTTCAGATTAGAGCAATAAGGCAGACTAGACATCTACCGCTATCAGATTAGAGCCATAAGGTGGAGAATAGGCATCTACCACCACCAGATTAGATCCATAAGGGAGACTAGACATCTTCCACCCTACTATTACTATCAGATTGGAACCATAAGGGAGACTAGACATCTGCCACTACCAGATGAGAGCCATAAGGGAGACTAGACATATACCACTATCAGATTAGAGACATAAGGGAGACTAGACACCTACCACTATCAGATTAGAGTCATAAGGGAGACTAGACATCTACCACTACCAAATTAGAGCCATAAGGGAGACTAGACATCTTCCACCCCACTACCACTATCAGATTAGAGCCATAAGGGAGGCTAGACATATACCACTATCAGACTAGAGACATAAGGAGACAAGACACCTACCACTATCAGATTAGAGTCATAAGGGAGACTAAACACCTACCACTATCAGATTAGAGTCACAAGGGAGGACTAGACATCTACCACTACCAAATTAGAGCCATAAGGGAGACTAGACATCTTCCACCCCACTACCACTATCAGATTAGAGCCATAAAGGAGACAAGACATCTACCACTATCAGATTAGAGCATAAGGGAGACTAGACATCTTCCACCCCACTTCCACTATCAGATTAGAGCCATAAAGGAGACGAGACATCTACCCCTATCAGATTAGAGCCATAAGGGAGACTAGACATCTTCCACCCCGCTACCACTATCAGATTAGAGCCATAAAGGAGCCGAGACATCTACCACTTTCAGATTAGAGCCATAAGGGAGACTAGACATCTTCCACCCCACTACCACTATCAGATTAGAGCCATAAAGGAGACGAGACATTACCCACTATCAGATTAGAGCCATAAGGGAGTCTAGACATCTTCCACCCCACAACCACAATCAGATTAGAGCCATAAAGGAGATTAGACATATTGCCACTATCAGATTAGAGCCGTAAAGGAGACTAGACATCTACAACCCCACTACCACTATCAGATTAGAGCCATAAGGGAGTCTAGACACATACGACTATTGATTTGAGCCATAAGGGAGACAAGACACCTACCACTATCAGATTAGAGCCATAAGGGAGACTAGACATCTACCACTATGAGATTAGAGCCATAAGGGAGACTAGACATCTACCACTACCAGATGAGAGCCATAAGGGAGACTAGACATATACCACTATCAGATTAGAGACATAAGGGAGACTAGACACCTACCACTATCAGATTAGAGTCATAAGGGAGACTAGACATCTACCACTACCAAATTAGAGCCATAAGGGAGACTAGACATCTTCCACCCCACTACCACTATCAGATTAGAGACATAAAGGAGACGAGACATCTACCACTATCAGATTAGAGCCATAAGGGAGACTAGACATCTTCCACCCCACTACCACTATCAGATTAGAGCCATAAAGGAGATGAGACATCTACCACTATCAGATTAGAGCCATAAGGGAGACTAGACATCTTCCACTACCACTATCAAATTAGAGCCATAAGGGAGTCTAGACACCTACCACTATCAGATTAGAGCCATAAGGGAGACTAGACATTATACCACTATAAGATTAGAGCCACAAGGGAGACTAGACATCTACCACCCCACTACCATTTTCAGATTAGAGCAATAAGGCAGACTAGACATCTTCCATCCCCAATTCAACTATCAGATTAGAGCCATAAAGCAGATTAGACATATGGCACTATCAGATTAGAGCCATAAGGGAGACTAGACATATACCACTATCAGATTAGAGACATAAGGGAGACTAGACACCTACCACCATCAGATTAGAGCCATAAGGGAGACTAGACATCTTCCACCCCCACTACCACTATCAGATTAGAGCCATAAAGGAGATGAGACATCTACCACTATCAGATTAGAGCCATAAGGAGACTAGACATCTTCCACCCCACTACCACTATCAGATTAGAGCCATAAAGGAGACGAGACATCTACCACTATCAGATTAGAGCCATAAGGGAGTCTAGACATCTTCCACCCCACAACCACAATCAGATTAGAGCCATAAAGGAGATTAGACATATGCCACTATCAGATTAGAGCCGTAAAGGAGACTAGACATCTACAACCCCACTACCACTATCAGATTATAGCCATAAGGGAGACTAGACATCTACCACCCCACAACCACAATCAGATTAGAGCCATAAAGGAGACTAGAGATCTACCACCCCACTACCACTATCATATTAGAGCAATACGGTGGTCTAGACATCTACCACTACCAGATGAGAGCCATAAGTGAGACTAGACATCTTCCATCCCCAATTCAACTATCAGATTAGAGCCATAAAGGAGATTAGACATATGGCACTATCAGATTAGAGCCATAAGGGAGACTAGACATATACCACTATCAGATTAGAGACATAAGGGAGACTAGACACCTACCACCATCAGATTAGAGCCATAAGGGAGACTAGACATCTACCACTACCAAATTAGAGCCATAAGGGAGACTAGACATCTTCCACCCCACTACCACTATCAGATTAGAGACATAAAGGAGACGAGACATCTACCACTATCAGATTAGAGCCATAAGGGAGACTAGACATCTTCCACCCCACTACCACTATCAGATTAGAGCCATAAAGGAGATGAGACATCTACCACTATCAGATTAGAGCCATAGGGAGACTAGACATCTTCCACCCCACTACCACTATCAGATTAGAGACATAAAGGAGATGAGACATCTACCACTATCAGATTAGAGCCATAAGGGAGACTAGACATCTTCCACCGCACTACCACTATCAAATTAGAGCCATAAGGGAGTCTAGACACCTACCACTATCAGATTAGAGCCATAAGGGAGACTAGACATATACCACTATCAAATTAGAGCCATAAGGGAGACTAGACACCTACCCACTATAAGATTAGAGCCATACGGGAGCCTAGACATCTTCCATCCCCACTACCACTATCAAATTAGAGTCATAAGGGATACTAGACATCTACCACTATCAGATTAGAGCCATAAGGGAGACTAGACATCTTCCACCCCACTACCACTATCAAATTAGAGCCATAAGGGAGTCTAGACACCTACCACTATCAGATTAGAGCCATAAGGGAGACTAGACATATACCACTATCAAATTAGAGCCATAAGGGAGACTAGACACCTACCACTATCAGATTAGAGCCATAAGGGAGACTAGACATCTACCACTATAAGATTAGAGGCCATACGGGAGCCTAGACATCTTCCATCCCCACTACCACTATCAGATTAGAAGCCATAAGGGATACTAGACATCTACCACTATAAGATTAGAGCCATTAAAGGAGACTAGACATCTACCACCCACTACCATTATCAGATTGGAGCCATAAAGGAGACTAGACAATTTCCAAGCCCACTACCACTATCAGATTAGAGCCGTAAGGGATACTAGACACATACCACCCCACTACCACTATCAGATTAAGGGAGATAAGACATCTACCACTACCAGATTAGAGCCATAAAGGAGACTAGACATCTACAACCCCACTACCACTATCAGATTAGAGCCATAAAGGAGATTATAATTCTACCACTATCAGATTAGAGCCGTAAAGGAACTAGACATCAACCAGCCTTAAGGGATACTAGACATCTACCACCCAAATTACCACTATCAGATTACAGCCATAAGGGAGACTAGACATCTTCCAACCCACTACCACTATCAGATTACAGCCATAAGGGAGACTAGACATCTACCACCCAAATACCACTATCAGATTAGAGCCATAAGGGATACTAGACACATACACCCACTACCACTATCAGATTAGAGCCATAAAGGAGATTAGAATTCTACCACTATCAGACTAGAGCCGTAAAGGAGACTAGACATCTACCACCCAACTACCACTATCAGATTAGAGCCGTAAAAAAGACTAAACAGCTACTACTACCAAATTAGAGCCATAAGGGAGTCTAGACATCTACAACCCAACCTACCACTATCAGATTAGAGCCAAAAGGGGAGCCTAGGCATCTACCACACCATTACCACTGTCAGATTAGCGCCATAAGGAAGGACTAGACATCTACCACCATCAGATTAGAGCCATAAGGGAACCTAGACATCTACCACTACCAGATTAGAGCCATAAGGGAGACTAGACCATTTCCAACCCACTACCACTATCAGATTAGAGCCGTAAGGGATACTAGACCATACCACCCCACTACCACTATCAGATTAAGGGAGATAAGACATCTACCACTACCAGATTAGAGCCATAACGGAGACTAGACATCTACCACTCCTATATCATTACCAGATTAGAGCCATAGTGGACACTAGACAGCAACCACTATCAGATTAGAGCCGTAAAGGAGACTACACATCTACAACCCCACTACCACTATCAGATTAGAGCCGTAAAGGAGACTAGACATCTACCAGACAACTACCACTGTCAGATTAGAGCAAAAAGGAGGCCTAGGCACTTCCACCTCATTACCACTATCTGATTATTCCCATAAGGGATACTAGAAATCTACCACCCGAATACCACTATCAGATTATAGCCATAAGGGAGACTAGACAATTTCCAACCCACTATCAGATTAGAGCCGTAAGGGATACTAGACACATACTACCCCACTACCACTACCAGATTAGAGCCATAAGGGAGACTAGACAGCTAGCACTACCAAATTAGAGCCATAAGGGAGACTAGACATCTACCACTATCAGATTAGAGCCATAAGGGAGACTAGACATCTTCCACAACACTACCACTATCAGATTGGAGCCATAAGGGAGACTAGGGAGACTACCAGATTAGAGACTAGACAGCTAGCACTATCAAATTAGAGCCATAAGGGAGACTAGACATCTACCACTATCAGATTAGAGCCATAAGGGAGACTAGACATCTATCACTATCAGATTAGAGCCATAAGGGAGACTAGACATCTTCCACAACACTACCACTATCAGATTGGAGCCATAAGGGAGACTAGACATCTGCCATTACCAGATTAGAGCCATAGGGGAGACTAGACATAACACTATCATATTAGGGCATAATGGAGACTAGACATCTTCCACAACACTACCACTATCAGATTGGAGCCATAAGGGAGACTAGACATCTGCCATTACCAGATTAGAGCCATAGGGGAGACTAGACAAACACTATCATATTAGGGGCATAAGGTAGACTAGACATCTATCACTATCAGATTAGAGCCATAAGGGCGACTAGACACCTACCACTATCAGATTAGAGCCATATGGGAGACTAGACATCTACCACTATCAGATTAGAGCCATAAGGGAGACTAGACATGTACCACTATCATATTAGAGCCATAAGGGATTCTAGACATCTATCACTATCAGATTAGAGCCATAAGGGACACTAGACATGTACCACCCCACTACCACTATCAGATTAGAGCTGCACGAACCGGCTCCAAGCTCGTAACAAAAGGGAGACAACGTGGACATAAGGCGTAACAAATATATATTTATTAATTAAAGCAACTAAGGAAAATATACAGTGGTGTGTGTAATCAGTAATGTAAGTGAGTGTTTGCACGCATGAATGTGATAATGCAGGGGTGTTGAAAGATGCTGTCGCAAACCAACCCAAAAACCACCAAGAAACACAACAAAAATCCATAAAGGTGTCTGCATGGAGAGGGTCTCCTCCATGAATGGGGAAGTGGTGTATTTATCCTGAGAGACACCGGGCCCAGGTGTTTCCCATGTAGCTGATGACCCTCCCAACTCCGCACACCGACATCCTAATAAGGAACCAACAAAGAGAGAATGCGGCAGACAGGGTGGGAGGGTCGTCACAGAGCCATAAGGGAGAATAGGCATCTACCACCACCAGATTAGATCCATAAGGGAATCTAGACATCTCAAATCCCACTACCACTATCAGATTAGAGCCATAAGGGAGACTAGACATCTTCCTCCCCACTACCACTATCAGATTAGAGCCATAAAGGAGACGAGACATCTACCACTATCAGATTAGAGCCATAAGGGAGTCTAGACATCTTCCACCCCACAACCACAATCAGATTAGAGCCATAAAGGAGATTAGACATATGCCACTATCAGATTAGAGCCGGAAAGGAGACTAGACATCTACAACCCCACTACCACTATCAGATTATAGCCATAAGGGAGACTAGACATCAACCACCCCACAACAACAATCAGATTAGAGCCATTAAGGAGAATAGAGATCTACCACCCCACTACCACTATCAGATTAGAGCAATAAGGTGGTCTAGACATCTACCACTACCAGATGAGAGCCATAAGTGAGACTAGACATCTTCCATCCCCCAATTCAACTATCAGATTAGAGCCATAAAGGAGATTAGACATATGCCAATATCAGATTAGAGCCATAAGGGAGACTAGACATATACCACTATCAGATTAGAGACATAAGGGAGACTAGACACCTACCACCATCAGATTAGAGCCATAAGGGAGACTAGACCATTTCCAACCCACTACCACTATCAGATTAGAGCCGTAAGGGATACTAGACACATACCACCCCACTACCACTATCAGATTAAGGGAGATAAGACATCTACCACTACCAGATTAGAGCCATAAAGGAGACTAGACATCTACCACTCCTATATCATTACCAGATTAGAGCCATAGTGGACACTAGACAGCAACCACTATCAGATTAGAGCCGTAAAGGAGACTACACATCTACAACCCCACTACCACTATCAGATTAGAGCCGTAAAGGAGACTAGACATCTACCACACAACTACCACTGTCAGATTAGAGCAAAAAGGAAGCCTAGGCAACTTCCACCTCATTACCACTATCTGATTATTCCCATAAGGGATACTAGAAATCTACCACCCGAATACCACTATCAGATTATAGCCATAAGGGAGACTAGACAATTTCCAACCCACTATCAGATTAGAGCCGTAAGGGATACTAGACACATACTACCCCACTACCACTACCAGCTTAGAGCCATAAGGGAGACTAGACAGCTAGCACTACCAAATTAGAGCCATAAGGGAGACTAGACATCTACCACTATCAGATTAGAGCCATAAGGGAGACTAGACATCTTCCACAACACTACCACTATCAGATTGGAGCCATAAGGGAGACTAGGGAGACTACCAGATTAGAGACTAGACAGCTAGCACTACCAAATTAGAGCCATAAGGGAGACTAGACATCTACCACTATCAGATTAGAGCCATAAGGGAGACTAGACATCTATCACTATCAGATTAGAGCCATAAGGGAGACTAGACATCTTCCACAACACTACCACTATCAGATTGGAGCCATAAGGGAGACTAGACATCTGCCATTACCAGATTAGAGCCATAGGGGAGACTAGACATAACACTATCATATTAGGGGCATAATGGAGACTAGACATCTTCCACAACACTACCACTATCAGATTGGAGCCATAAGGGAGACTAGACATCTGCCATTACCAGATTAGAGCCATAGGGGAGACTAGACATAACACTATCATATTAGGGGCATAAGGTAGACTAGACATCTATCACTATCAGATTAGAGCCATAAGGGCGACTAGACACCTACCACTATCAGATTAGAGCCATATGGGAGACTAGACATCTACCACTATCAGATTAGAGCCATAAGGGAGACTAGACATGTACCACTATCATATTAGAGCCATAAGGGATTCTAGACATCTATCACTATCAGATTAGAGCCATAAGGGACACTAGACATGTACCACCCCACTACCACTATCAGATTAGAGCTGTCACGAACCGGCTCCAAGCTCGTAACAAAAGGGAGACAACGTGGACATAAGGCGTAACAAAATATATATTTATTAATTAAAGCAACTAAGGAAAATATACAGTGGTGTGTGTAATCAGTAATGTAAGTGAGTGTTTTGCACGCATGAATGTGATAATGCAGGGTGTTGAAAGATGCTGTCGCAAACAACCCAAAAACCACCAAGAAACACAACAAAATCCATAAAGGTGTCTGCATGGAGAGGGTCTCCTCCATGAATGGGGAAGTGGTGTATTTATCCTGAGAGACACCGGGCCCAGGTGTTTCCCATGTAGCTGATGACCCTCCCAACTCCGCACACCGACATCCTAATAAGGAAACAACAAAGAGAGAATGCGGCAGACAGGGTGGGAGGGTCGTCACAGAGCCATAAGGGAGAATAGGCATCTACCACCACCAGATTAGATCCATAAGGGAATCTAGACATCTCAAATCCCACTACCACTATCAGATTAGAGCCATAAGGGAGACTAGACATCTTCCTCCCCACTACCACTATCAGATTAGAGCCATAAAGGAGACGAGACATCTACCACTATCAGATTAGAGCCATAAGGGAGTCTAGACATCTTCCACCCCACAACCACAATCAGATTAGAGCCATAAAGGAGATTAGACATATGCCACTATCAGATTAGAGCCGGAAAGGAGACTAGACATCTACAACCCCACTACCACTATCAGATTATAGCCATAAGGGAGACTAGACATCAACCACCCCACAACAACAATCAGATTAGAGCCATTAAGGAGAATAGAGATCTACCACCCCACTACCACTATCAGATTAGAGCAATAAGGTGGTCTAGACATCTACCACTACCAGATGAGAGCCATAAGTGAGACTAGACATCTTCCATCCCCAATTCAACTATCAGATTAGAGCCATAAAGGAGATTAGACATATGCCAATATCAGATTAGAGCCATAAGGGAGACTAGACATATACCACTATCAGATTAGAGACATAAGGGAGACTAGACACCTACCACCATCAGATTAGAGCCATAAGGGAGACTAGACCATTTCCAACCCACTACCACTATCAGATTAGAGCCGTAAGGGATACTAGACACATACCACCCCACTACCACTATCAGATTAAGGGAGATAAGACATCTACCACTACCAGATTAGAGCCATAAAGGAGACTAGACATCTACCACTCCTATATCATTACCAGATTAGAGCCATAGTGGACACTAGACAGCAACCACTATCAGATTAGAGCCGTAAAGGAGACTACACATCTACAACCCCACTACCACTATCAGATTAGAGCCGTAAAGGAGACTAGACATCTACCACACAACTACCACTGTCAGATTAGAGCAAAAAGGAAGCCTAGGCAACTTCCACCTCATTACCACTATCTGATTATTCCCATAAGGGATACTAGAAATCTACCACCCGAATACCACTATCAGATTATAGCCATAAGGGAGACTAGACAATTTCCAACCCACTATCAGATTAGAGCCGTAAGGGATACTAGACACATACTACCCCACTACCACTACCAGCTTAGAGCCATAAGGGAGACTAGACAGCTAGCACTACCAAATTAGAGCCATAAGGGAGACTAGACATCTACCACTATCAGATTAGAGCCATAAGGGAGACTAGACATCTTCCACAACACTACCACTATCAGATTGGAGCCATAAGGGAGACTAGGGAGACTACCAGATTAGAGACTAGACAGCTAGCACTACCAAATTAGAGCCATAAGGGAGCCTAGACATCTACCACTATCAGATTAGAGCCATAAGGGAGACTAGACATCTATCACTATCAGATTAGAGCCATAAGGGAGACTAGACATCTTCCACAACACTACCACTATCAGATTGGAGCCATAAGGGAGACTAGACATCTGCCATTACCAGATTAGAGCCATAGGGGAGACTAGACATAACACTATCATATTAGGGGCATAATGGAGACTAGACATCTTCCACAACACTACCACTATCAGATTGGAGCCATAAGGGAGACTAGACATCTGCCATTACCAGATTAGAGCCATAGGGGAGACTAGACATAACACTATCATATTAGGGGCATAAGGTAGACTAGACATCTATCACTATCAGATTAGAGCCATAAGGGCGACTAGACACCTACCACTATCAGATTAGAGCCATATGGGAGACTAGACATCTACCACTATCAGATTAGAGCCATAAGGGAGACTAGACATGTACCACTATCATATTAGAGCCATAAGGGATTCTAGACATCTATCACTATCAGATTAGAGCCATAAGGGACACTAGACATGTACCACCCCACTACCACTATCAGATTAGAGCTGTCACGAACCGGCTCCAAGCTCGTAACAAAAGGGAGACAACGTGGACATAAGGCGTAACAAAATATATATTTATTAATTAAAGCAACTAAGGAAAATATACAGTGGTGTGTGTAATCAGTAATGTAAGTGAGTGTTTTGCACGCATGAATGTGATAATGCAGGGTGTTGAAAGATGCTGTCGCAAACAACCCAAAAACCACCAAGAAACACAACAAAATCCATAAAGGTGTCTGCATGGAGAGGGTCTCCTCCATGAATGGGGATGTGGTGTATTTATCCTGAGAGACACCGGGCCCAGGTGTTTCCCATGTAGCTGATGACCCTCCCAACTCCGCACACCGACATCCTAATAAGGAACCAACAAAGAGAGAATGCGGCAGACAGGGTGGGAGGGTCGTCACAGAGCCATAAGGGAGAATAGGCATCTACCACCACCAGATTAGATCCATAAGGGAATCTAGACATCTCAAATCCCACTACCACTATCAGATTAGAGCCATAAGGGAGACTAGACATCTTCCTCCCCACTACCACTATCAGATTAGAGCCATAAAGGAGACGAGACATCTACAACCCCACTACCACTATCAGATTAGAGCCATAAAGGAGATTATAATTCTACCACTATCAGATTAGAGCCGTAAAGGAAACTAGACATCAACCAGCCTTAAGGGATACTAGACATCTACCACCCAAATACCACTATCAGATTACAGCCATAAGGGAGACTAGACATCTTCCAACCCACTACCACTATCAGATTACAGCCATAAGGGAGACTAGACATCTACCACCCAAATACCACTATCAGATTAGAGCCATAAGGGATACTAGACACATACCACCCACTACCACTATCAGATTAGAGCCATAAAGGAGATTAGAATTCTACCACTATCAGACTAGAGCCGTAAAGGAGACTAGACATCTACCACCCAACTACCACTATCAGATTAGAGCCGTAAAAAAGACTAAACAGCTACTACTACCAAATTAGAGCCATAAGGGAGTCTAGACATCTACAACCCAACAACCACTATCAGATTAGAGCCAAAAGGGAGCCTAGGCATCTACCACACCATTACCACTGTCAGATTAGCGCCATAAGGAAGACTAGACATCTACCACCATCAGATTAGAGCCATAAGGGAACCTAGACATCTACCACTACCAGATTAGAGCCATAAGGGAGACTAGACCATTTCCAACCCACTACCACTATCAGATTAGAGCCGTAAGGGATACTAGACACATACCACCCCACTACCACTATCAGATTAAGGGAGATAAGACATCTACCACTACCAGATTAGAGCCATAAAGGAGACTAGACATCTACCACTCCTATATCATTACCAGATTAGAGCCATAGTGGACACTAGACAGCAACCACTATCAGATTAGAGCCGTAAAGGAGACTACACATCTACAACCCCACTACCACTATCAGATTAGAGCCGTAAAGGAGACTAGACATCTACCACACAACTACCACTGTCAGATTAGAGCAAAAAGGAAGCCTAGGCAACTTCCACCTCATTACCACTATCTGATTATTCCCATAAGGGATACTAGAAATCTACCACCCGAATACCACTATCAGATTATAGCCATAAGGGAGACTAGACAATTTCCAACCCACTATCAGATTAGAGCCGTAAGGGATACTAGACACATACTACCCCACTACCACTACCAGCTTAGAGCCATAAGGGAGACTAGACAGCTAGCACTACCAAATTAGAGCCATAAGGGAGACTAGACATCTACCACTATCAGATTAGAGCCATAAGGGAGACTAGACATCTTCCACAACACTACCACTATCAGATTGGAGCCATAAGGGAGACTAGGGAGACTACCAGATTAGAGACTAGACAGCTAGCACTACCAAATTAGAGCCATAAGGGAGCCTAGACATCTACCACTATCAGATTAGAGCCATAAGGGAGACTAGACATCTATCACTATCAGATTAGAGCCATAAGGGAGACTAGACATCTTCCACAACACTACCACTATCAGATTGGAGCCATAAGGGAGACTAGACATCTGCCATTACCAGATTAGAGCCATAGGGGAGACTAGACATAACACTATCATATTAGGGGCATAATGGAGACTAGACATCTTCCACAACACTACCACTATCAGATTGGAGCCATAAGGGAGACTAGACATCTGCCATTACCAGATTAGAGCCATAGGGGAGACTAGACATAACACTATCATATTAGGGGCATAAGGTAGACTAGACATCTATCACTATCAGATTAGAGCCATAAGGGCGACTAGACACCTACCACTATCAGATTAGAGCCATATGGGAGACTAGACATCTACCACTATCAGATTAGAGCCATAAGGGAGACTAGACATGTACCACTATCATATTAGAGCCATAAGGGATTCTAGACATCTATCACTATCAGATTAGAGCCATAAGGGACACTAGACATGTACCACCCCACTACCACTATCAGATTAGAGCTGTCACGAACCGGCTCCAAGCTCGTAACAAAAGGGAGACAACGTGGACATAAGGCGTAACAAAATATATATTTATTAATTAAAGCAACTAAGGAAAATATACAGTGGTGTGTGTAATCAGTAATGTAAGTGAGTGTTTTGCACGCATGAATGTGATAATGCAGGGTGTTGAAAGATGCTGTCGCAAACAACCCAAAAACCACCAAGAAACACAACAAAATCCATAAAGGTGTCTGCATGGAGAGGGTCTCCTCCATGAATGGGGATGTGGTGTATTTATCCTGAGAGACACCGGGCCCAGGTGTTTCCCATGTAGCTGATGACCCTCCCAACTCCGCACACCGACATCCTAATAAGGAACCAACAAAGAGAGAATGCGGCAGACAGGGTGGGAGGGTCGTCACAGAGCCATAAGGGAGAATAGGCATCTACCACCACCAGATTAGATCCATAAGGGAATCTAGACATCTCAAATCCCACTACCACTATCAGATTAGAGCCATAAGGGAGACTAGACATCTTCCTCCCCACTACCACTATCAGATTAGAGCCATAAAGGAGACGAGACATCTACAACCCCACTACCACTATCAGATTAGAGCCATAAAGGAGATTATAATTCTACCACTATCAGATTAGAGCCGTAAAGGAAACTAGACATCAACCAGCCTTAAGGGATACTAGACATCTACCACCCAAATACCACTATCAGATTACAGCCATAAGGGAGACTAGACATCTTCCAACCCACTACCACTATCAGATTACAGCCATAAGGGAGACTAGACATCTACCACCCAAATACCACTATCAGATTAGAGCCATAAGGGATACTAGACACATACCACCCACTACCACTATCAGATTAGAGCCATAAAGGAGATTAGAATTCTACCACTATCAGACTAGAGCCGTAAAGGAGACTAGACATCTACCACCCAACTACCACTATCAGATTAGAGCCGTAAAAAGACTAAACAGCTACTACTACCAAATTAGAGCCATAAGGGAGTCTAGACATCTACAACCCAACAACCACTATCAGATTAGAGCCAAAAGGGAGCCTAGGCATCTACCACACCATTACCACTGTCAGATTAGCGCCATAAGGAAGACTAGACATCTACCACCATCAGATTAGAGCCATAAGGGAACCTAGACATCTACCACTACCAGATTAGAGCCATAAGGGAGACTAGACCATTTCCAACCCACTACCACTATCAGATTAGAGCCGTAAGGGATACTAGACACATACCACCCCACTACCACTATCAGATTAAGGGAGATAAGACATCTACCACTACCAGATTAGAGCCATAAAGGAGACTAGACATCTACCACTCCTATATCATTACCAGATTAGAGCCATAGTGGACACTAGACAGCAACCACTATCAGATTAGAGCCGTAAAGGAGACTACACATCTACAACCCCACTACCACTATCAGATTAGAGCCGTAAAGGAGACTAGACATCTACCACACAACTACCACTGTCAGATTAGAGCAAAAAGGAAGCCTAGGCAACTTCCACCTCATTACCACTATCTGATTATTCCCATAAGGGATACTAGAAATCTACCACCCGAATACCACTATCAGATTATAGCCATAAGGGAGACTAGACAATTTCCAACCCACTATCAGATTAGAGCCGTAAGGGATACTAGACACATACTACCCCACTACCACTACCAGATTAGAGCCATAAGGGAGACTAGACAGCTAGCACTACCAAATCAGAGCCATAAGGGAGACTAGACATCTACCACTATCAGATTAGAGCCATAAGGGAGACTAGACATCTTCCACAACACTACCACTATCAGATTGGAGCCATAAGGGAGACTAGGGAGACTACCAGATTAGAGACTAGACAGCTAGCACTACCAAATTAGAGCCATAAGGGAGACTAGACATCTACCACTATCAGATTAGAGCCATAAGGGAGACTAGACATCTATCACTATCAGATTAGAGCCATAAGGGAGACTAGACATCTTCCACAACACTACCACTATCAGATTGGAGCCATAAGGGAGACTAGACATCTGCCATTACCAGATTAGAGCCATAGGGGAGACTAGACATAACACTATCATATTAGGGGCATAATGGAGACTAGACATCTTCCACAACACTACCACTATCAGATTGGAGCCATAAGGGAGACTAGACATCTGCCATTACCAGATTAGAGCCATAGGGGAGACTAGACATAACACTATCATATTAGGGGCATAAGGTAGACTAGACATCTATCACTATCAGATTAGAGCCATAAGGGCGACTAGACACCTACCACTATCAGATTAGAGCCATATGGGAGACTAGACATCTACCACTATCAGATTAGAGCCATAAGGGAGACTAGACATGTACCACTATCATATTAGAGCCATACGGGATTCTAGACATCTATCACTATCAGATTAGAGCCATAAGGGACACTAGACATGTACCACCCCACTACCACTATCAGATTAGAGCTGTCACGAACCGGCTCCAAGCTCGTAACAAAAGGGAGACAACGTGGACATAAGGCGTAACAAAATATATATTTATTAATTAAAGCAACTAAGGAAAATATACAGTGGTGTGTGTAATCAGTAATGTAAGTGAGTGTTTTGCACGCATGAATGTGATAATGCAGGGTGTTGAAAGATGCTGTCGCAAACAACCCAAAAACCACCAAGAAACACAACAAAATCCATAAAGGTGTCTGCATGGAGAGGGTCTCCTCCATGAATGGGGAAGTGGTGTATTTATCCTGAGAGACACCGGGCCCAGGTGTTTCCCATGTAGCTGATGACCCTCCCAACTCCGCACACCGACATCCTAATAAGGAACCAACAAAGAGAGAATGCGGCAGACAGGGTGGGAGGGTCGTCACAGAGCCATAAGGGAGAATAGGCATCTACCACCACCAGATTAGATCCATAAGGGAATCTAGACATCTCAAATCCCACTACCACTATCAGATTAGAGCCATAAGGGAGACTAGACATCTTCCTCCCCACTACCACTATCAGATTAGAGCCATAAAGGAGACGAGACATCTACCACTATCAGATTAGAGCCATAAGGGAGTCTAGACATCTTCCACCCCACAACCACAATCAGATTAGAGCCATAAAGGAGATTAGACATATGCCACTATCAGATTAGAGCCGGAAAGGAGACTAGACATCTACAACCCCACTACCACTATCAGATTATAGCCATAAGGGAGACTAGACATCAACCACCCCACAACAACAATCAGATTAGAGCCATTAAGGAGAATAGAGATCTACCACCCCACTACCACTATCAGATTAGAGCAATAAGGTGGTCTAGACATCTACCACTACCAGATGAGAGCCATAAGTGAGACTAGACATCTTCCATCCCCAATTCAACTATCAGATTAGAGCCATAAAGGAGATTAGACATATGCCAATATCAGATTAGAGCCATAAGGGAGACTAGACAAATACCACTATCAGATTATAGACATAAGGGAGACTAGACACCTACCACCATCAGATTAGAGCCATAAGGGAGACTAGACATCTACCACTACCAAATTAGAGCCATAAGGGAGACTAGACATCTTCCACCCCACTACCACTATCAGATTAGAGACATAAAGGAGATGAGACATCTACCACTATCAGATTAGAGCCATAAGGGAGACTATACATCTTCCACCCCACTACCACTATCAGATTAGAGCCATAAAGGAGACGAGACATCTACCACTATCAGATTAGAGCCATAAGGGAGTCTAGACATCTTCCACCCCACAACCACAATCAGATTAGAGCCATAAAGGAGATTAGACATATGCCACTATCAGATTAGAGCCGTAAAGGAGACTAGACATCTACAACCCCACTACCACTATCAGATTATAGACATAAGGGAGACTAGACATCTACCACCCCACAACCACAATCAGATTAGAGCCATAAAGGAGACTAGAGATCTACCACCCCACTACCACTATCATATTAGAGCAATAAGGTGGTCTAGACATCTACCACTACCAGATGAGAGCCATAAGTGAGACTAGACATCTTCCATCCCCAATTCAACTATCAGATTAGAGCCATAAAGCAGATTAGACATATGGCACTATCAGATTAGAGCCATAAGGGAGACTAGACATATACCACTATCAGATTAGAGACCTAAGGGAGACTAGACACCTACCACCATCAGATTAGAGCCATAAGGGAGACTAGACATCTACCACTACCAAATTAGAGCCATAAGGGAGACTAGACATCTTCCACCCCACTACCACTATCAGATTAGAGCCATAAAGGAGATGAGACATCTACCACTATCAGATTAGAGCCATAATGGAGACTAGACATCTTCCACCCCACTACCACTATCAGATTAGAGCCATAAAGGAGACGAGACATCTACCACTATCAGATTAGAGCCATAAGGGAGTCTAGACATCTTCCACCCCACAACCACAATCAGATTAGAGCCATAAAGGAGATTAGACATATGCCACTATCAGATTAGAGCCGTAAAGGAGACTAGACATCTACAACCCCACAACCACAATCAGATTAGAGCCATAAAGGAGACTAGAGATCTACCACCCCACTACCACTATCATATTAGAGCAATACGGTGGTCTAGGCATCTACCACCACCAGATTAGATCCATAAGTGAGACTAGACATCTTCCATCCCCAATTCAACTATCAGATTAGAGCCATAAAGGAGATTAGACATATGGCACTATCAGATTAGAGCCATAAGGGAGACTAGACATATACCACTATCAGATTAGAGACATAAGGGAGACTAGACACCTACCACTATCAGATTAGAGTCATAAGGGAGACTAGACATCTACCATCCCCAATTCAACTATCAGATTAGAGCCATAAAGGAGATTAGACATATGCCAATATCAGATTAGAGCCATAAGGGAGACTAGACAAATACCACTATCAGATTATAGACATAAGGGAGACTAGACACCTACCACCATCAGATTAGAGCCATAAGGGAGACTAGACATCTACCACTACCAAATTAGAGCCATAAGGGAGACTAGACATCTTCCACCCCACTACCACTATCAGATTAGAGACATAAAGGAGATGAGACATCTACCACTATCAGATTAGAGCCATAAGGGAGACTATACATCTTCCACCCCACTACCACTATCAGATTAGAGCCATAAAGGAGACGAGACATCTACCACTATCAGATTAGAGCCATAAGGGAGTCTAGACATCTTCCACCCCACAACCACAATCAGATTAGAGCCATAAAGGAGATTAGACATATGCCACTATCAGATTAGAGCCGTAAAGGAGACTAGACATCTACAACCCCACTACCACTATCAGATTATAGACATAAGGGAGACTAGACATCTACCACCCCACAACCACAATCAGATTAGAGCCATAAAGGAGACTAGAGATCTACCACCCCACTACCACTATCATATTAGAGCAATAAGGTGGTCTAGACATCTACCACTACCAGATGAGAGCCATAAGTGAGACTAGACATCTTCCATCCCCAATTCAACTATCAGATTAGAGCCATAAAGCAGATTAGACATATGGCACTATCAGATTAGAGCCATAAGGGAGACTAGACATATACCACTATCAGATTAGAGACCTAAGGGAGACTAGACACCTACCACCATCAGATTAGAGCCATAAGGGAGACTAGACATCTACCACTACCAAATTAGAGCCATAAGGGAGACTAGACATCTTCCACCCCACTACCACTATCAGATTAGAGCCATAAAGGAGATGAGACATCTACCACTATCAGATTAGAGCCATAATGGAGACTAGACATCTTCCACCCCACTACCACTATCAGATTAGAGCCATAAAGGAGACGAGACATCTACCACTATCAGATTAGAGCCATAAGGGAGTCTAGACATCTTCCACCCCACAACCACAATCAGATTAGAGCCATAAAGGAGATTAGACATATGCCACTATCAGATTAGAGCCGTAAAGGAGACTAGACATCTACAACCCCACAACCACAATCAGATTAGAGCCATAAAGGAGACTAGAGATCTACCACCCCACTACCACTATCATATTAGAGCAATACGGTGGTCTAGGCATCTACCACCACCAGATTAGATCCATAAGTGAGACTAGACATCTTCCATCCCCAATTCAACTATCAGATTAGAGCCATAAAGGAGATTAGACATATGGCACTATCAGATTAGAGCCATAAGGGAGACTAGACATATACCACTATCAGATTAGAGACATAAGGGAGACTAGACACCTACCACTATCAGATTAGAGTCATAAGGGAGACTAGACATCTACCACTACCAAATTAGAGCCATAAGGGAGACTAGACATCTTCCACCCCACTACCACTATCAGATTAGAGACATAAAGGAGACGAGACATCTACCACTATCAGATTAGAGCCAAAAGGGAGACTAGACATCTTCCACCCCACTACCACTATCAGATTAGAGCCATAAAGGAGATGAGACATCTACCACTATCAGATTAGAGCCATAAGGGAGACTAGACATCTTCCACCCCACTACCACTATCAGATTAGAGCCATAAAGGAGATGAGACATCTACCACTATCAGATTAGAGCCATAAGGGAGACTAGACATCTTCCACCCCACTACCACTATCAAATTAGAGCCATAAGGGAGTCTAGACACCTACCACTATCAGATTAGAGCCATAAGGGAGACTAGACATATACCACTATCAAATTAGAGCCATAAGGGAGACTAGACACCTACCACTATCAGATTAGAGCCATAAGGGAGACTAGGCATCTACCACCACCAGATTAGATCCATAAGGGAGACTAGACATCTACCACCCCACTACCATTTTCAGATTAGAGCAATAAGGCAGACTAGACATCTACCGCTATCAGATTAGAGCCATAAGGGAGAATAGGCATCTACCACCACCAGATTAGATCCATAAGGGAGACTAGACATCTTCCACCCTACTACCACTATCAGATTGGAACCATAAGGGAGACTAGACATCTGCCACTACCAGATGAGAGCCATAAGGGAGACTAGACATATACCACTATCAGATTAGAGACATAAGGGAGACTAGACACCTACCACTATCAGATTAGAGTCATAAGGGAGACTAGACATCTACCACTACCAAATTAGAGCCATAAGGGAGACTAGACATCTTCCACCCCACTACCACTATCAGATTAGAGCCATAAGGGAGGCTAGACATATACCACTATCAGATTAGAGACACAAGGGAGACAAGACACCTACCACTATCAGATTAGAGTCATAAGGGAGACTAAACACCTACCACTATCAGATTAGAGTCATAAGGGAGACTAGACATCTACCACTACCAAATTAGAGCCATAAGGGAGACTAGACATCTTCCACCCCACTACCACTATCAGATTAGAGCCATAAAGGAGACAAGACATCTACCACTATCAGATTAGAGCCATAAGGGAGACTAGACATCTTCCACCCCACTACCACTATCAGATTAGAGCCATAAAGGAGACGAGACATCTACCACTATCAGATTAGAGCCATAAGGGAGCCTAGACATCTTCCACCCCGCTACCACTATCAGATTAGAGCCATAAAGGAGCCGAGACATCTACCACTTTCAGATTAGAGCCATAAGGGAGACTAGACATCTTCCACCCCACTACCACTATCAGATTAGAGCCATAAGGGAGTCTAGACACATACCACTATTGATTTGAGCCATAAGGGAGACAAGACACCTACCACTATCAGATTAGAGCCATAAGGGAGACTAGACATCTACCACTATGAGATTAGAGCCATAAGGGAGACTAGACATCTACCACTATCAGATTAGAGCCATAAGGGAGACTAGACACCTACCACTATCAGATTAGAGCCATAAGGGAGACTAGACATCTACCACCTCACAACCACAATCAGATTAGAGCCATAAAGGAGACTAGAGATCTACCACCCCACTACCACTATCAGATTAGAGACATAAAGGAGATGAGACATCTACCACTATCAGATTAGAGCCATAAGGGAGACTAGACATCTTCCACCCCACTACCACTATCAAATTAGAGCCATAAGGGAGTCTAGACACCTACCACTATCAGATTAGAGCCATAAGGGAGACTAGACATATACCACTATCAAATTAGAGCCACAAGGGAGACTAGACACCTACCACTATCAGATTAGAGCCATAAGGGAGACTAGACATCTACCACTATAAGATTAGAGCCATAAGGGAGACTAGACATCTACCACTATCAGATTAGAGCCATAAGGGAGACTAGACATCTTCCACCCCGCTACCACTATCAGATTAGAGCCATAAAGGAGCCGAGACATCTACCACTTTCAGATTAGAGCCATAAGGGAGACTAGACATCTTCCACCCCACTACCACTATCAGATTAGAGCCATAAGGGAGTCTAGACACATACCACTATTGATTTGAGCCATAAGGGAGACAAGACACCTACCACTATCAGATTAGAGCCATAAGGGAGACTAGACATCTACCACTTTGAGATTAGAGCCATAAGGGAGACTAGATATCTACCACTATCAGATTAGAGCCATAAAGGAGATGAGACATCTACCACTATCAGATTAGAGCCATAAGGGAGACTAGACATCTTCCACCCCACTACCACTATCAGATTAGAGCCATAAAGGAGATGAGACATCTACCACTATCAGATTAGAGCCATAAGGGAGACTAGACATCTTCCACCCCACTACCACTATCAAATTAGAGCCATAAGGGAGTCTAGACACCTACCACTATCAGATTAGAGCCATACGGGAGACTAGACATATACCACTATCAAATTAGAGCCATAAGGGAGACTAGACACCTACCACTATCAGATTAGAGCCATAAGGGAGACTAGACATCTACCACTATAAGATTAGAGCCATAAGGGAGACTAGACATCTTCCACCCCACTACCACTATCAGATTAGAGCCATAAAGGAGATGAGACATCTACCACTATCAGATTAGAGCCATAATGGAGACTAGACATCTTCCACCCCACTACCACTATCAGATTAGAGCCATAAAGGAGACGAGACATCTACCACTATCAGATTAGAGCCATAAGGGAGTCTAGACATCTTCCACCCCACAACCACAATCAGATTAGAGCCATAAAGGAGATTAGACATATGCCACTATCAGATTAGAGCCGTAAAGGAGACTAGACATCTACAACCCCACAACCACAATCAGATTAGAGCCATAAAGGAGACTAGAGATCTACCACCCCACTACCACTATCATATTAGAGCAATACGGTGGTCTAGGCATCTACCACCACCAGATTAGATCCATAAGTGAGACTAGACATCTTCCATCCCCAATTCAACTATCAGATTAGAGCCATAAAGGAGATTAGACATATGGCACTATCAGATTAGAGCCATAAGGGAGACTAGACATATACCACTATCAGATTAGAGACATAAGGGAGACTAGACACCTACCACTATCAGATTAGAGTCATAAGGGAGACTAGACATCTACCACTACCAAATTAGAGCCATAAGGGAGACTAGACATCTTCCACCCCACTACCACTATCAGATTAGAGACATAAAGGAGACGAGACATCTACCACTATCAGATTAGAGCCATAAGGGAGACTAGACATCTTCCACCCCACTACCACTATCAGATTAGAGCCATAAAGGAGATGAGACATCTACCACTATCAGATTAGAGCCATAAGGGAGACTAGACATCTTCCACCCCACTACCACTATCAGATTAGAGCCATAAAGGAGATGAGACATCTACCACTATCAGATTAGAGCCATAAGGGAGACTAGACATCTTCCACCCCACTACCACTATCAAATTAGAGCCATAAGGGAGTCTAGACACCTACCACTATCAGATTAGAGCCATAAGGGAGACTAGACATATACCACTATCAAATTAGAGCCATAAGGGAGACTAGACACCTACCACTATCAGATTAGAGCCATAAGGGAGACTAGGCATCTACCACCACCAGATTAGATCCATAAGGGAGACTAGACATCTACCACCCCACTACCATTTTCAGATTAGAGCAATAAGGCAGACTAGACATCTACCGCTATCAGATTAGAGCCATAAGGGAGAATAGGCATCTACCACCACCAGATTAGATCCACAAGGGAGACTAGACATCTTCCACCCTACTACCACTATCAGATTGGAACCATAAGGGAGACTAGACATCTGCCACTACCAGATGAGAGCCATAAGGGAGACTAGACATATACCACTATCAGATTAGAGACATAAGGGAGACTAGACACCTACCACTATCAGATTAGAGTCATAAGGGAGACTAGACATCTACCACTACCAAATTAGAGCCATAAGGGAGACTAGACATCTTCCACCCCACTACCACTATCAGATTAGAGCCATAAGGGAGGCTAGACATATACCACTATCAGATTAGAGACATAAGGGAGACAAGACACCTACCACTATCAGATTAGAGTCATAAGGGAGACTAAACACCTACCACTATCAGATTAGAGTCATAAGGGAGACTAGACATCTACCACTACCAAATTAGAGCCATAAGGGAGACTAGACATCTTCCACCCCACTACCACTATCAGATTAGAGCCATAAAGGAGACAAGACATCTACCACTATCAGATTAGAGCCATAAGGGAGACTAGACATCTTCCACCCCACTACCACTATCAGATTAGAGCCATAAAGGAGACGAGACATCTACCACTATCAGATTAGAGCCATAAGGGAGCCTAGACATCTTCCACCCCGCTACCACTATCAGATTAGAGCCATAAAGGAGCCGAGACATCTACCACTTTCAGATTAGAGCCATAAGGGAGACTAGACATCTTCCACCCCACTACCACTATCAGATTAGAGCCATAAGGGAGTCTAGACACATACCACTATTGATTTGAGCCATAAGGGAGACAAGACACCTACCACTATCAGATTAGAGCCATAAGGGAGACTAGACATCTACCACTATGAGATTAGAGCCATAAGGGAGACTAGACATCTACCACTATCAGATTAGAGCCATAAGGGAGACTAGACACCTACCACTATCAGATTAGAGCCATAAGGGAGACTAGACATCTACCACCTCACAACCACAATCAGATTAGAGCCATAAAGGAGACTAGAGATCTACCACCCCACTACCACTATCAGATTAGAGACATAAAGGAGATGAGACATCTACCACTATCAGATTAGAGCCATAAGGGAGACTAGACATCTTCCACCCCACTACCACTATCAAATTAGAGCCATAAGGGAGTCTAGACACCTACCACTATCAGATTAGAGCCATAAGGGAGACTAGACATATACCACTATCAAATTAGAGCCACAAGGGAGACTAGACACCTACCACTATCAGATTAGAGCCATAAGGGAGACTAGACATCTACCACTATAAGATTAGAGCCATAAGGGAGACTAGACATCTACCACTATCAGATTAGAGCCATAAGGGAGACTAGACATCTTCCACCCCGCTACCACTATCAGATTAGAGCCATAAAGGAGCCGAGACATCTACCACTTTCAGATTAGAGCCATAAGGGAGACTAGACATCTTCCACCCCACCACCACTATCAGATTAGAGCCATAAGGGAGTCTAGACACATACCACTATTGATTTGAGCCATAAGGGAGACAAGACACCTACCACTATCAGATTAGAGCCATAAGGGAGACTAGACATCTACCACTTTGAGATTAGAGCCATAAGGGAGACTAGATATCTACCACTATCAGATTAGAGCCATAAAGGAGATGAGACATCTACCACTATCAGATTAGAGCCATAAGGGAGACTAGACATCTTCCACCCCACTACCACTATCAGATTAGAGCCATAAAGGAGATGAGACATCTACCACTATCAGATTAGAGCCATAAGGGAGACTAGACATCTTCCACCCCACTACCACTATCAAATTAGAGCCATAAGGGAGTCTAGACACCTACCACTATCAGATTAGAGCCATACGGGAGACTAGACATATACCACTATCAAATTAGAGCCATAAGGGAGACTAGACACCTACCACTATCAGATTAGAGCCATAAGGGAGACTAGACATCTACCACTATAAGATTAGAGCCATAAGGGAGACTAGACATCTACCACTATCAGATTAGAGCCACAAGGGAGACTAGACAGCTACCACCACACTACCATTTTCAGATTAGAGCAATAAGGCAGACTAGACATCTACCGCTATCAGATTAGAGCCATAAGGGAGAATAGGCATCTACCACACCCAGATTAGATCCATAAGGGAGACTAGACATCTTTCACCCCACTACCACTATCAGATTAGAGCCATAAAGGAGACGAGACATCTACCACTATCAGATTAGAGCCATAAGGGAGACTAGACATCTTCCACCCCACTACCACTATCAGATTAGAGCCATAAAGGAGACGAGACATCTACCACTATCAGATTAGAGCCATAAGGGAGCCTAGACATCTTCCACCCCGCTACCACTATCAGATTAGAGCCATAAAGGAGCCGAGACATCTACCACTTTCAGATTAGAGTCATAAGGGAGACTAGACATCTTCCACCCCACTACCACTATCAGATTAGAGCCATAAGGGAGTCTAGACACATACCACTATTGATTTGAGCCATAAGGGAGACAAGACACCTACCACTATCAGATTAGAGCCATAAGGGAGACTAGACATCTACCACTATGAGATTAGAGCCATAAGGGAGACTAGACATCTACTACTATCAGATTAGAGCCATAAGGGAGACTAGACACCTACCACTATCAGATTAGAGCCATAAGGGAGACTAGACATCTACCACCCCACAACCACAATCAGATTAGAGCCATAAAGGAGACTAGAGATCTACCACCCCACTACCACTATCATATTAGAGCAATAAGGTGGTTTAGACATCTACCACTACCAGATGAGAGCCATAAGGGAGACTAGACATCTTCCACCCCACTACCACTATCAGATTAGAGACATAAAGGAGATGAGACATCTACCACTATCAGATTAGAGCCATAAGGGAGACTAGACATCTTCCACCCCACTACCACTATCAAATTAGAGCCATAAGGGAGTCTAGACACCTACCACTATCAGATTAGAGCCATAAGGGAGACTAGACATATACCACTATCAAATTAGAGCCACAAGGGAGACTAGACACCTACCACTATCAGATTAGAGCCATAAGGGAGACTAGACATCTACCACTATCAGATTAGAGCCATAAAGGAGCCGAGACATCTACCACTTTCAGATTAGAGCCATAAGGGAGACTAGACATCTTCCACCCCACTACCACTATCAGATTAGAGCCATAAGGGAGTCTAGACACATACCACTATTGATTTGAGCCATAAGGGAGACAAGACACCTACCACTATCAGATTAGAGCCATAAGGGAGACTAGACATCTACCACTTTGAGATTAGAGCCATAAGGGAGACTAGACATCTACCACTATCAGATTAGAGCCACAAAGGAGATGAGACATCTACCACTATCAGATTAGAGCCATAAGGGAGACTAGACATCTTCCACCCCACTACCACTATCAGATTAGAGCCATAAAGGAGATGAGACATCTCCCACTATCAGATTAGAGCCATAAGGGAGACTAGACATCTTCCACCCCACTACCACTATCAAATTAGAGCCATAAGGGAGTCTAGACACCTACCACTATCAGATTAGAGCCATAAGGGAGACTAGACATATACCACTATCAAATTAGAGCCATAAGGGAGACTAGACACCTACCACTATCAGATTAGAGCCATAAGGGAGACTAGACATCTACCACTATAAGATTAGAGCCATAAGGGAGACTAGACATCTACCACTATCAGATTAGAGCCACAAGGGAGACTAGACAGCTACCACCACACTACCATTTTCAGATTAGAGCAATAAGGCAGACTAGACATCTACCGCTATCAGATTAGAGCCATAAGGGAGAATAGGCATCTACCACACCCAGATTAGATCCATAAGGGAGACTAGACATCTTCCACCCTACTACCACTATCAGATTGGAACCATAAGGGAGACTAGACATCTGCCACTACCAGATGAGAGCCATAAGGGAGACTAGACATATACCACTATCAGATTAGAGACATAAGGGAGACTAGACACCTACCACTATCAGATTAGAGTCATAAGGGAGACTAGACATCTACCACTACCAAATTAGAGCCATAAGGGAGACTAGACATCTTCCACCCCACTACCACTATCAGATTAGAGCCATAAGGGAGGCTAGACATATACCACTATCAGATTAGAGATATAAGGGAGACAAGACACCTACCACTATCAGATTAGAGTCATAAGGGAGACTAAACACCTACCACTATCAGATTAGAGTCATAAGGGAGACTAGACATCTACCACTACCAAATTAGAGCCATAAGGGAGACTAGACATCTTCCACCCCACTACCACTATCAGATTAGAGCCATAAAGGAGACAAGACATCTACCACTATCAGATTAGAGCCATAAGGGAGACTAGACATCTTCCACCCCACTACCACTGTCAGATTAGAGCCATAAAGGAGACGAGACATCTACCACTATCAGATTAGAGCCATAAGGGAGACTAGACATCTTCCACCCCGCTACCACTATCAGATTAGAGCCATAAAGGAGCCGAGACATCTACCACTTTCAGATTAGAGCCATAAGGGAGACTAGACATCTTCCACCCCACTACCACTATCAGATTAGAGCCATAAGGGAGTCTAGAAACATACCACTATTGATTTGAGCCATAAGGGAGACAAGACACCTACCACTATCAGATTAGAGCCATAAGGGAGACTAGACATCTACCACTATGAGATTAGAGCCATAAGGGAGACTAGACATCTACCACTATCAGATTAGAGCCATAAGGGAGACTAGACACCTACCACTATCAGATTAGAGCCATAAGGGAGACTAGACATCTACCACCCCACAACCACAATCAGATTAGAGCCATAAAGGAGACTAGAGATCTACCACCCCACTACCACTATCATATTAGAGCAATAAGGTGGTCTAGACATCTACCACTACCAGATGAGAGCCATAAGTGAGACTAGACATCTTCCATCCCCAATTCAACTATCAGATTAGAGCCATAAAGGAGATTAGACATATGGCACTATCAGATTAGAGCCATAAGGGAGACTAGACATATACCACTATCAGATTAGAGACATAAGGGAGACTAGACATCTACCACTACCAAATTAGAGCCATAAGGGAGACTAGACATCTTCCACCCCACTACCACTATCAGATTAGAGCCATAAAGGAGACTAGACATATACCACCATCAGATTAGAGCCATAAGGGAGACTAGACATCTACCACTACCAAATTAGAGCCATAAGGGAGACTAGACATCTTCCACCCCACTACCACTATCAGATTAGAGCCATAAAGGAGATGAGACATCTACCACTATCAGATTAGAGCCATAAGGGAGACTAGACATCTTCCACCCCACTACCACTATCAGATTAGAGACATAAAGGAGATGAGACATCTACCACTATCAGATTAGAGCCATAAGGGAGACTAGACATCTTCCACCCCACTACCACTATCAAATTAGAGCCATAAGGGAGTCTAGACAACTACCACTATCAGATTAGAGCCATAAGGGAGACTAGACATATACCACTATCAAATTAGAGCCATAAGGGAGACTAGACACCTACCACTATCAGATTAGAGCCATAAGGGAGACTAGACATCTACCACTATAAGATTAGAGCCATAAGGGAGACTAGACATCTACCACTATCAGATTAGAGCCATAAGGGAGACTAGACATCTTCCACCCCGCTACCACTATCAGATTAGAGCCATAAAGGAGCCGAGACATCTACCACTTTCAGATTAGAGCCATAAGGGAGACTAGACATCTTCCACCCCACTACCACTATCAGATTAGAGCCATAAGGGAGTCAAGACACATACCACTATTGATTTGAGCCATAAGGGAGACAAGACACCTACCACTATCAGATTAGAGCCATAAGGGAGAATAGACATCTACCACTTTGAGATTAGAGCCATAAGGGAGACTAGACACCTACCACTATCAGATTAGAGCCATAATGGAGACTAGACATCTTCCACCCCACTACCACTATCAGATTAGAGCCATAAAGGAGACGAGACATCTACCACTATCAGATTAGAGCCATAAAGGAGACAAGACATCTACCATTATCACATTAGAGCCATAAGGGAGACTAGATATCTACCACTATCAGATTAGAGCCATAAGGGAGACTAGACATCTACCACTATCAGATTAGAGCCATAAGGGAGACTAGACATCTACCACTATCAGATGAGAGCCATACGGGATACTAGATATAAACCACTATGAGATTAGAGCCATAAGGGAGACTAGACATCTACCACCCACCTACCATTTTCAGATTAGAGCAATAAGGCAGACTAGACATCTACCACTATCAAATTAGAGCCATAAGGGAGAATAGGCATCTACCACCACCAGATTAGATCCATAAGGGAGTCTAGACATCTACAACCCCACAACCGCTATCAGATTAGAGCCATAAGGGAGACTAGACATCTTCCACCCTACTACCACAGTCAGATTGGAACCATAAGGGAGACTAGACATCTGCCACTACCAGATGAGAGCCATAAGGGAGACTATACATATACCACTATCAGATTAGAGACATAAGGGAGACTAGACACCTACCACTATCAGATTAGAATCATAAGGGAGACTAGACATCTACCACTACCAAATTAGAGCCATAAGGGAAACTAGACACCTACCACTATCAGATTAGAGCCATAAGGGAGACTAGACATAAACCACTATCAGATTAGAGACATAAGGGAGACTAGATACCTACCACTATCGGATTAGAGTCATAAGGGAGACAAGACATCTACCACTACCAAATTAGAGCCATAAGGGAGACTAGACATCTACCACTATCAGATTAGAGCCATAAGGTAGACTAGACATCTACCACTATCAGATTAGAGCCATAATGGAGACTAGACATCTTCCACCCCACTACCACTATCAGATTAGAGCCATAAAGGAGACGAGACATCTACCACTATCAGATTAGAGCCATAAAGGAGACGAGACATCTACCATTATCAAATTAGAGCCATAAGGGAGACTAGACATCTACCACTATCAGATTAGAGCCATAAGGTAGACTAGACATCTACCACTATCAGATTAGAGCCATAAGGGAGTCTAGACATCTCAAATCCCACTACCACTATCAGATTAGAGCCATAAGGGAGACAAGACATCTTCCACCCCACTACCACTATCAGATTAGAGCCATAAAGGAGACGAGACATCTACCACTATCAGATTAGATCCAAAAGGGAGTCTAGACATCTCAAATCCCACTACCACTATCAGATTAGAGCCATAAGGGAGACTAGACATCTACCACCCCACTACCACTGTCAGATTAGAGCCATAAGGGAGACTAGACATCTAACCACTATCAGATTAGAGCCATAAAGGAGACGAGACATCCACCACTATCAGATTAGAGCCATACGGAGTCTAGACATCTTCCACCCCACAACCACAATCAGATTAGAGCCATAAAGGAGATTAGGCATATGCCACTATCAGATTAGAGCCAAAAGGGAGAATAGACATCTACCACTATCAGATTAGAGCCATAAGGGAGACTAGATATCTACCACTATCAGATTAGAGCCATAGGGGAGACTAGACCTCTACCACTATCAGATTAGAGCCATAAGGGAGACTAGACATCTACCACCCCACAACCACAATCAGATTAGAGCCATAAAGGAGATTAGGCATATGCCACTATCAGATTAGAGCCGTAAAGGAGCCTAGACATCTACCACCCACAACCACAATCAGATTAAAGCCATAAAGGAGACTAGAGATCTACCACCCCACTATCACTATCAGATTAGAGCAATTCGGTGGTCTAGACATCTACCACTACCAGATGAGAGCCATAAGGGAGACTAGACATCTTCCATCCCCAATTCAACTATCAGATTAGAGCCATAAGGGAGACTAGACATATACCACTATCAGATTAGAGACATAATGGAGAATAGACACCACCACTATCAGATTAGAGCCATACGGGAGACTAGACATCTACCACTACCAAATTAGAGCCATAAGGGAGACTAGACATCTTCCACGCCACTACCACTATTAGATTAGAGCCATAAAGGAGACTAGACATATACCACCACCAGATTAGATCCAAAAGGGAGTCTAGACATCTCAAATCCCACTACCACTATCAGATTAGAGCCATAAGGGAGACAAGACATCTTCCACCCCACTACCACTATCAGATTAGAGCCATAAAGGAGACTAGACATCTAACCACTATCAGATTAGAGCCATAAGTGAGACTAGACATCTAACCACTATCAGATTAGAGCCATAAGGGAGACTAGACATCTACCACAATCAGATTAGAGCCATAAAGGAGATTAGGCGTATACCACTATCAGATTAGAGCCGTAATGGAGACTAGACATCCACCACCCCACTACCACTGTCAGATTAGAGCCATAAGGGAGACTAGACATCTACCACTATCAGATTAGAGCCATAAGGGAGTCTAGACATCTTCCACCCCACAACCACAATCAGATTAGAGCCATAAAGGAGATTAGGCATATGCCACTATCAGATTAGAGCCGTAAAGGAGAGTAGAGATCTACCACCCTACTATCACTATCAGATTAGAGCAATAAGGTGGTATAGACATCTACCACTACCAGATTAGAGCCATAAGGGAGACTAGACATCTTCCACCCCACTACCACTATCAGATTAGAGCCATAAGGGAGGCTAGACATATACCACTATCAGATTAGAGACATAAGGGAGACAAGACACCTACCACTATCAGATTAGAGTCATAAGGGAGACTAAACACCTACCACTATCAGATTAGAGTCATAAGGGAGACTAGACATCTACCACTACCAAATTAGAGCCATAAGGGAGACTAGACATCTTCCACCCCACTACCACTATCAGATTAGAGCCATAAAGGAGACAAGACATCTACCACTATCAGATTAGAGCCATAAGGGAGACTAGACATCTTCCACCCCACTACCACTGTCAGATTAGAGCCATAAAGGAGACGAGACATCTACCACTATCAGATTAGAGCCATAAGGGAGACTAGACATCTTCCACCCCGCTACCACTATCAGATTAGAGCCATAAAGGAGCCGAGACATCTACCACTTTCAGATTAGAGCCATAAGGGAGACTAGACATCTTCCACCCCACTACCACTATCAGATTAGAGCCATAAGGGAGTCTAGAAACATACCACTATTGATTTGAGCCATAAGGGAGACAAGACACCTACCACTATCAGATTAGAGCCATAAGGGAGACTAGACATCTACCACTATGAGATTAGAGCCATAAGGGAGACTAGACATCTACCACTATCAGATTAGAGCCATAAGGGAGACTAGACACCTACCACTATCAGATTAGAGCCATAAGGGAGACTAGACATCTACCACCCCACAACCACAATCAGATTAGAGCCATAAAGGAGACTAGAGATCTACCACCCCACTACCACTATCATATTAGAGCAATAAGGTGGTCTAGACATCTACCACTACCAGATGAGAGCCATAAGTGAGACTAGACATCTTCCATCCCCAATTAAACTATCAGATTAGAGCCATAAAGGAGATTAGACATATGGCACTATCAGATTAGAGCCATAAGGGAGACTAGACATATACCACTATCAGATTAGAGACATAAGGGAGACTAGACACCTACCACCATCAGATTAGAGCCATAAGGGAGACTAGACATCTACCACTACCAAATTAGAGCCATAAGGGAGACTAGACATCTTCCACCCCACTACCACTATCAGATTAGAGCCATAAAGGAGATGAGACATCTACCACTATCAGATTAGAGCCATAAGGGAGACTAGACATCTTCCACCCCACTACCACTATCAGATTAGAGACATAAAGGAGATGAGACATCTACCACTATCAGATTAGAGCCATAAGGGAGACTAGACATCTTCCACCCCACTACCACTATCAAATTAGAGCCATAAGGGAGTCTAGACAACTACCACTATCAGATTAGAGCCATAAGGGAGACTAGACATATACCACTATCAAATTAGAGCCATAAGGGAGACTAGACACCTACCATTATCAGATTAGAGCCATAAGGGAGACTAGACATCTACCACTATAAGATTAGAGCCATAAGGGAGACTAGACATCTACCACTATCAGATTAGAGCCATAAGGGAGACTAGACATCTTCCACCCCGCTACCACTATCAGATTAGAGCCATAAAGGAGCCGAGACATCTACCACTTTCAGATTAGAGCCATAAGGGAGACTAGACATCTTCCACCCCACTACCACTATCAGATTAGAGCCATAAGGGAGTCAAGACACATACCACTATTGATTTGAGCCATAAGGGAGACAAGACACCTACCACTATCAGATTAGAGCCATAAGGGAGACTAGACATCTACCACTTTGAGATTAGAGCCATAAGGGAGACTAGACACCTACCACTATCAGATTAGAGCCATAATGGAGACTAGACATCTTCCACCCCACTACCACTATCAGATTAGAGCCATAAAGGAGACGATACATCTACCACTATCAGATTAGAGCCATAAAGGAGACAAGACATCTACCATTATCACATTAGAGCCATAAGGGAGACTAGATATCTACCACTATCAGATTAGAGCCATAAGGGAGACTAGACATCTACCACTATCAGATTAGAGCCATAAGGGAGACTAGACATCTACCACTATCAGATGAGAGCCATACGGGAGACTAGATATAAACCACTATGAGATTAGAGCCATAAGGGAGACTAGACATCTACCACCCACCTACCATTTTCAGATTAGAGCAATAAGTCAGACTAGACATCTACCACTATCAAATTAGAGCCATAAGGGAGAATAGGCATCTACCACCACCAGATTAGATCCATAAGGGAGTCTAGACATCTACAACCCCACAACCGCTATCAGATTAGAGCCATAAGGGAGACTAGACATCTTCCACCCTACTACCACAGTCAGATTGGAACCATAAGGGAGACTAGACATCTGCCACTACCAGATGAGAGCCATAAGGGAGACTATACATATACCACTATCGGATTAGAGTCATAAGGGAGACTAGACACCTACCACTATCAGATTAGAGTCATAAGGGAGACAAGACATCTACCACTACCAAATTAGAGCCATAAGGGAGACTAGACATCTACCACTATCAGATTAGAGCCATAAGGTAGACTAGACATCTACCACTATCAGATTAGAGCCATAATGGAGACTAGACATCTTCCACCCCACTACCACTATCAGATTAGAGCCATAAAGGAGACGAGACATCTACCACTATCAGATTAGAGCCATAAAGGAGACGAGACATCTACCATTATCAAATTAGAGCCATAAGGGAGACTAGACATCTACCACTATCAGATTAGAGCCATAAGGTAGACTAGACATCTACCACTATCAGATTAGAGCCATAAGGGAGTCTAGACATCTCAAATCCCACTACCACTATCAGATTAGAGCCATAAGGGAGACAAGACATCTTCCACCCCACTACCACTATCAGATTAGAGCCATAAAGGAGACGAGACATCTACCACTATCAGATTAGATCCAAAAGGGAGTCTAGACATCTCAAATCCCACTACCACTATCAGATTAGAGCCATAAGGGAGACTAGACATCTACCACCCCACTACCACTGTCAGATTAGAGCCATAAGGGAGACTAGACATCTAACCACTATCAGATTAGAGCCATAAAGGAGACGAGACATCCACCACTATCAGATTAGAGCCATACGGAGTCTAGACATCTTCCACCCCACAACCACAATCAGATTAGAGCCATAAAGGAGATTAGGCATATGCCACTATCAGATTAGAGCCAAAAGGGAGAATAGACATCTACCACTATCAGATTAGAGCCATAAGGGAGACTAGATATCTACCACTATCAGATTAGAGCCATAGGGGAGACTAGACCTCTACCACTATCAGATTAGAGCCATAAGGGAGACTAGACATCTACCACCCCACAACCACAATCAGATTAGAGCCATAAAGGAGATTAGGCATATGCCACTATCAGATTAGAGCCGTAAAGGAGCCTAGACATCTACCACCCACAACCACAATCAGATTAAAGCCATTAAGGAGACTAGAGATCTACCACCCCACTATCACTATCAGATTAGAGCAATTAGGTGGTCTAGACATCTACCACTACCAGATGAGAGCCATAAGGGAGACTAGACATCTTCCATCCCCAATTCAACTATCAGATTAGAGCCATAAGGGAGACTAGACACATACCACTATCAGATTAGAGCCAAAAGGGAGACTAGACATATACCACTATCAGATTAGAGACATAATGGAGAATAGACACCACCACTATCAGATTAGAGCCATACGGGAGACTAGACATTTACCACTACCAAATTAGAGCCATAAGGGAGACTAGACATCTTCCACGCCACTACCACTATTAGATTAGAGCCATAAAGGAGACTAGACATATACCACCACCAGATTAGATCCAAAAGGGAGTCTAGACATCTCAAATCCCACTACCACTATCAGATTAGAGCCATAAGGGAGACAAGACATCTTCCACCCCACTACCACTATCAGATTAGAGCCATAAAGGAGACTAGACATCTAACCACTATCAGATTAGAGCCATAAGTGAGACTAGACATCTAACCACTATCAGATTAGAGCCATAAGGGAGACTAGACATCTACCACAATCAGATTAGAGCCATAAAGGAGATTAGGCGTATACCACTATCAGATTAGAGCCGTAATGGAGACTAGACATCCACCACCCCACTACCACTGTCAGATTAGAGCCATAAGGGAGACTAGACATCTACCACTATCAGATTAAAGCCATAAGGGAGTCTAGACATCTTCCACCCCACAACCACAATCAGATTAGAGCCATAAAGGAGATTAGGCATATGCCACTATCAGATTAGAGCCGTAAAGGAGAGTAGAGATCTACCACCCCACTATCACTATCAGATTAGAGCAATAAGGTGGTATAGACATCTACCACTACCAGATTAGAGCCATAAGGGAGACTAGACATATACCACTATCAGATTAGAGACATAATGGAGACTAGACACCACCACTATCAGATTAGAGCCATAAGGGAGACTAGACATCTACCACTACCAAATTAGAGCAATAAGGGAGACTAGACATCTACCACCCCAATAACACTATCAGATTAGAGCCATAAGGGAGACTAGACATCTACCACTATCAGATTAGAGCCATAAGGGAGACATCTTCCACACCACTACCACTATCAGATTAGAGCCATAAGGGAGACTAGACACCTAGCACTATCAGATTAGAGCCATAAGGGAGACTAGACATATACCACTATCAGATTTGAGACATAAGGGGAACTAGACACCTACCACTATCAGATTAAAGTCACAAGGGAGACAAGACACCTACCACTATCAGATTAGAGTCATAAGGGAGACTAGACATCTACCACTATCAGATTAGAGCCATACGGAGTCTAGACATCTTCCACCCCACAACCACAATCAGATTAGAGCCATAAAGGAGATTAGGCATATGTCACTATCAGATTAGAGCCATAAGGGAGAATAGACATCTACCACTATCAGATTAGAGCCATAAGGGAGACTAGATATCTACCACTATCAGATTAGAGCCATAAGGGAGACTAGAAAGCTACCACTATCAGAATAGAGCCATAAGGGAAACTAGACCTCCACCACTATCAGATTAGAGCCATAAGGGAGACTAGACATCTACAACCCCACTACCACTATCAGATTATAGCCATAAGGGAGACTAGACATCTACCACCGCACAACCACAATCAGATTAGAGCCATAAGGGATACCAAACATCTTCCACACCACTATCACTATCAGATTAGAGCAACAAGGTGGTCTAGACATCTACCACTACCAGATGAGAGCCATTAGGGAGACTAGACAACTTCCATCCCCAATTCAACTATCAGATTAGAGCCATAAGGGAGACTAGATACCTACCACTATCAGATTAGAGCCATAAGGGAGACTAGACATATACCACTATCAGATTAGAGACAAAAGGGAGACTAGACACCACCACTATCAGATTAGAGCCATAAGGGAGACTAGACACCTACCACTATCAGATTAGAGTCATAAGGGAGACTAGACATCTACCACTACCAAATTAGAGCCATAAGGGAGACTAGACATCTTCCACCCCACTACCACTATCAGATTAGAGCCATAAAGGAGACGAGACATCTACCACTATCAGATTAGAGCCATAAAGGAGACGAGACAACTACCATTATCAAATTAGAGCCATAAGGGAGACTAGACATCTACCACTATCAGATTAGAGCCATAAGGTAGACTAGACATCTACCACTATCAGATTAGAGCCATAAGGGAGACTAGACATCTACCACCCCACTTCCACTATCAGATTAGAGCCATAAGGGAGAATAGACAGCTTCCACCCCACTACCACTATAGGATTAGAGCCATAAAGGAGACTAGACATATACCACCACCAGATTAGATCCATAAGGGAGACTAGACATCTACAATCCCACTACCACTATCAGATTAGAGCCATAAGGGAGACAAGACATCTTCCACCCCACTACCACTATCAGATTAGATCCATAAAGGAGACGAGACATCTACCACTATCAGATTAGAGCCATAAGGGAGACTAGACATCTACAACCCCACTACCACTATCAGATTATAGCCATGAGGGAGACTAGACATCTACCACCCCACAACCACAATCAGATTAGAGCCATAAGGGATACCAAACATCTTCCACCCCACTACCACTATCAGATTAGAGTCATAAGGGAGACTAGACATCTTCCAACCCACTACCACTATCAGATTAGAGCCATAAAGGAGACGAGACATCTACCACTATCAGATTAGAGCCATAAGGGAGTCTAGACATCTACCACCCCACAACCACAATCAGATTAGAGCCATAAAGGAGATTAGGCATATGCCACTATCAGATTAGAGCCGTAAAGGAGACTAGACATCTACCACCCACAACCACAATCAGATTAGAGCCATAAAGGAGACTAGAGATCTACCACCCCACTATCACTATCAGATTAGAGCAATAAGGTGGTCTAGACATCTACCACTACCAGATGAGAGCCATTAGTGATACTAGACATCTTCCATCCCCAATTCAACTATCAGATTAGAGCCATAAGGGAGACTAGACACCTACCACTATCAGATTAGAGCCATAAGGGAGACTAGACCCCTACCACTATCAGATTAGAGCCATAAGGGAGACTAGACATATACCACTATCAGATTAGAGACATAAGGGAGACTAGACACCACCACTATCAGATTAGAGCCATAAAGGAGACGAGACATCTACCATTATCAAATTAGAGCCATAAGGGAGACTAGACATCTACCACTATCAGATTAGAGCCATAAGGGAGCCTAGACATCTACCACCCCACTACCACTATCAGATTAGAGCCATAAGGGAGAATAGACATCTTCCACCCCACTACCACTCTAGGATTAGAGCCATAAAGGAGACTAGACATATACCACCACCAGATTAGATCCATAAGGGAGTCTATACATCTAAAATCCCACTACCACTATCAGATTAGAGCCATAAGGGAGACAAGACATCTTCCACCCCACTACCACTATCAGATTAGAGCCATAAAGGAGACGAGACACCTACCACTATCAGATTAGAGCCATACGGAGTCTAGACATCTTCCACCCCACAACCACAATCAGATTAGAGCCATAAAGGAGATTAGGCATATGTCACTATCAGATTAGAGCCATAAGGGAGAATAGACATCTACCACTATCAGATTAGAGCCATAAGGGAGACTAGATATCTACCACTATCAGATTAGAGCCATAAGGGAGACTAGACCGCTACCACTATCAGATTAGAGCCATAAGGGAGACTAGACCTCCACCACTATCAGATTAGAGCCATAAGGGAGACTAGACATCTACAACCCCACTACCACTATCAGATTATAGCCATAAGGGAGACTAGACATCTACCACCCCACAACCACAATCAGATTAGAGCCATAAGGGATACCAAACATCTTCCACCCCACTATCACTATCAGATTAGAGCAATAAGGTGGTCTAGACATCTACCACTACCAGCTGAGAGCCATTAGTGAGACTAGACAACTTCCATCCCCAATTCAACTATCAGATTAGAGCCATAAGGGAGACTAGACACCTACCACTATCAGATTAGAGCCATAAGGGAGACTAGACATATACCACTATCAGATTAGAGACATAAGGGAGACTAGACACCACCACTATCAGATTAGAGCCATAAGGGAGACTAGACACCTACCACTATCAGATTAGAGTCATAAGGGAGACTAGATATCTACCACTACCAAATTAGAGCCATAAGGGAGACTAGACATCTTCCACCCCACTACCACTATCAGATTAGAGCCATAAAGGAGACGAGACATCTACCACTATCAGATTAGAGCCATAAAGGAGACGAGACATCTACCATTATCAAATTAGAGCCATAAGGGAGACTAGACATCTACCACTATCAGATTAGAGCCATAAGGTAGACTAGACATCTACCACTATCAGATTAGAGCCATAAGGGAGACTAGACATCTACCACCCCACTACCACTATCAGATTAGAGCCATAAGGGAGAATAGACAGCTTCCACCCCACTACCACTATAGGATTAGAGCCATAAAGGAGACTAGACATATACCACCACCAGATTAGATCCATAAGGGAGTCTAGACATCTCAAATCCCACTACCACTATCAGATTAGAGCCATAAGGGAGACAAGACATCTACCACCCCACTACCACTATCAGATTAGAGCCATAAAGGAGACGAGACATCTACCACTATCAGATTAGAGCCATACGGAGTCTAGACATCTTCCACCCGACAACCACACTCAGATTAGAGCCATAAAGGAGATTAGGCATATGCCACTATCAGATTAGAGCATAAAGGGAGAATAGACATCTACCACTATCAGATTAGAGCCATAAGGGAGACTAGACATCTACAACCCCACTACCACTATCAGATTATAGCCATGAGGGAGACTAGACATCTACCACCCCACAACCACAGTCAGATTAGAGCCATAAGGGATACCAAACATCTTCCACCCCACTACCACTATCAGATTAGAGTCATAAGGGAGACTAGACATCTTCCAACCCACTACCACTATCAGATTAGAGCAATAAGGTGGTCTAGACATCTACCACTACCAGCTGAGAGCCATTAGTGAGACTAGACAACTTCCATCCCCAATTCAACTATCAGATTAGAGCCATAAGGGAGACTAGATACCTACCACTATCAGATTAGAGCCATAAGGGAGACTAGACATATACCACTATCAGATTAGAGACATAAGGGAGACTAGACACCACCACTATCAGATTAGAGCCATAAGGGAGACTAGACACCTACCACTATCAGATTAGAGTCATAAGGGAGACTAGATATCTACCACTACCAAATTAGAGCCATAAGGGAGACTAGACATCTTCCACCCCACTACCACTATCAGATTAGAGCCATAAAGGAGACGAGACATCTACCACTATCAGATTAGAGCCATAAAGGAGACGAGACATCTACCATTATCAAATTAGAGCCATAAGGGAGACTAGACATCTACCACTATCAGATTAGAGCCATAAGGTAGACTAGACATCTACCACTATCAGATTAGAGCCATAAGGGAGACTAGACATCTACCACCCCACTACCACTATCAGATTAGAGCCATAAGGGAGAATAGACAGCTTCCACCCCACTACCACTATAGGATTAGAGCCATAAAGGAGACTAGACATATACCACCACCAGATTAGATCCATAAGGGAGTCTAGACATCTCAAATCCCACTACCACTATCAGATTAGAGCCATAAGGGAGACAAGACATCTACCACCCCACTACCACTATCAGATTAGAGCCATAAAGGAGACGAGACATCTACCACTATCAGATTAGAGCCATACGGAGTCTAGACATCTTCCACCCGACAACCACACTCAGATTAGAGCCATAAAGGAGATTAGGCATATGCCACTATCAGATTAGAGCATAAAGGGAGAATAGACATCTACCACTATCAGATTAGAGCCATAAGGGAGACTACACATCTACAACCCCACTACCACTATCAGATTATAGCCATGAGGGAGACTAGACATCTACCACCCCACAACCACAGTCAGATTAGAGCCATAAGGGATACCAAACATCTTCCACCCCACTACCACTATCAGATTAGAGTCATAAGGGAGACTAGACATCTTCCAACCCACTACCACTATCAGATTAGAGCCATAAAGGAGACGAGACATCTACCACTATCAGATTAGAGCCATAAGGGAGTCTAGACATCTACCACCCCACAACCACAATCAGATTAGAGCCATAAAGGAGATTAGGCATATGCCACTATCAGATTAGAGCCGTAAAGGAGACTAGACATCTACCACCCACAACCACAATCAGATTAGAGCCATAAAGGAGACTAGAGATCTACCACCCCACTATCACTATCAGATTAGAGCAATAAGGTGGTCTAGACATCTACCACTACCAGATGAGAGCCATTAGTGATACTAGACATCTTCCATCCCCAATTCAACTATCAGATTAGAGCCATAAGGGAGACTAGACACCTACCACTATCAGATTAGAGCCATAAGGGAGACTAGACCCCTACCACTATCAGATTAGAGCCATAAGGGAGACTAGACATATACCACTATCAGATTAGAGACATAAGGGAGACTAGACACCACCACTATCAGATTAGATCCATAAAGGAGACGAGACATCTACCACTATCAGATTAGAGCCATAAAGGAGACGAGACATCTACCATTATCAAATTAGAGCCATAAGGGAGACTAGACATCTACCACTATCAGATTAGAGCCATAAGGGAGCCTAGACATCTACCACCCCACTACCACTATCAGATTAGAGCCATAAGGGAGAATAGACATCTTCCACCCCACTACCACTATAGGATTAGAGCCATAAAGGAGACTATACATATACCACCACCAGATTAGATCCATAAGGGAGTCTATACATCTAAAATCCCACTACCACTATCAGATTAGAGCCATAAGGGAGACAAGACATCTTCCACCCCACTACCACTATCAGATTAGAGCCATAAAGGAGACGAGACATCTACCACTATCAGATTAGAGCCATACGGAGTCTAGACATCTTCCACCCCACAACCACAATCAGATTAGAGCCATAAAGGAGAATAGACATCTACCACTATCAGATTAGAGCCATAAGGGAGAATAGACATCTACCACTATCAGATTAGAGCCATAAGGGAGACTAGATATCTACCACTATCAGATTAGAGCCATAAGGGAGACTAGACCGCTACCACTATCAGATTAGAGCCATAAGGGAGACTAGACCTCCACCACTATCAGATTAGAGCCATAAGGGAGACTAGACATCTACAACCCCACTACCACTATCAGATTATAGCCATAAGGGAGACTAGACATCTAGCACCCCACAACCACAATCAGATTAGAGCCATAAGGGATACCAAACATCTTCCACCCCACTATCACTATCAGATTAGAGCAATAAGGTGGTCTAGACATCTACCACTACCAGATGAGAGCCATTAGTGATACTAGACATCTTCCATCCCCAATTCAACTATCAGATTAGAGCCATAAGGGAGACTAGACACCTACCACTATCAGATTAGAGCCATAAGGGAGACTAGACCCCTACCACTATCAGATTAGAGCCATAAGGGAGACTAGACATATACCACTATCAGATTAGAGACATAAGGGAGACTAGACACCACCACTATCAGATTAGAGCCATAAAGGAGACGAGACATCTACCACTATCAGATTAGAGCCATAAAGGAGACGAGACATCTACCATTATCAAATTAGAGCCATAAGGGAGACTAGACATCTACCACTATCAGATTAGAGCCATAAGGGAGCCTAGACATCTACCACCCCACTACCACTATCAGATTAGAGCCATAAGGGAGAATAGACATCTTCCACCCCACTACCACTCTAGGATTAGAGCCATAAAGGAGACTAGACATATACCACCACCAGATTAGATCCATAAGGGAGTCTATACATCTAAAATCCCACTACCACTATCAGATTAGAGCCATAAGGGAGACAAGACATCTTCCACCCCACTACCACTATCAGATTAGAGCCATAAAGGAGACGAGACACCTACCACTATCAGATTAGAGCCATACGGAGTCTAGACATCTTCCACCCCACAACCACAATCAGATTAGAGCCATAAAGGAGATTAGGCATATGTCACTATCAGATTAGAGCCATAAGGGAGAATAGACATCTACCACTATCAGATTAGAGCCATAAGGGAGACTAGATATCTACCACTATCAGATTAGAGCCATAAGGGAGACTAGACCGCTACCACTATCAGATTAGAGCCATAAGGGAGACTAGACCTCCACCACTATCAGATTAGAGCCATAAGGGAGACTAGACATCTACAACCCCACTACCACTATCAGATTATAGCCATAAGGGAGACTAGACATCTACCACCCCACAACCACAATCAGATTAGAGCCATAAGGGATACCAAACATCTTCCACCCCACTATCACTATCAGATTAGAGCAATAAGGTGGTCTAGACATCTACCACTACCAGCTGAGAGCCATTAGTGAGACTAGACAACTTCCATCCCCAATTCAACTATCAGATTAGAGCCATAAGGGAGACTAGACACCTACCACTATCAGATTAGAGCCATAAGGGAGACTAGACATATACCACTATCAGATTAGAGACATAAGGGAGACTAGACACCACCACTATCAGATTAGAGCCATAAGGGAGACTAGACACCTACCACTATCAGATTAGAGTCATAAGGGAGACTAGATATCTACCACTACCAAATTAGAGCCATAAGGGAGACTAGACATCTTCCACCCCACTACCACTATCAGATTAGAGCCATAAAGGAGACGAGACATCTACCACTATCAGATTAGAGCCATAAAGGAGACGAGACATCTACCATTATCAAATTAGAGCCATAAGGGAGACTAGACATCTACCACTATCAGATTAGAGCCATAAGGTAGACTAGACATCTACCACTATCAGATTAGAGCCATAAGGGAGACTAGACATCTACCACCCCACTACCACTATCAGATTAGAGCCATAAGGGAGAATAGACAGCTTCCACCCCACTACCACTATAGGATTAGAGCCATAAAGGAGACTAGACATATACCACCACCAGATTAGATCCATAAGGGAGTCTAGACATCTCAAATCCCACTACCACTATCAGATTAGAGCCATAAGGGAGACAAGACATCTACCACCCCACTACCACTATCAGATTAGAGCCATAAAGGAGACGAGACATCTACCACTATCAGATTAGAGCCATACGGAGTCTAGACATCTTCCACCCGACAACCACACTCAGATTAGAGCCATAAAGGAGATTAGGCATATGCCACTATCAGATTAGAGCATAAAGGGAGAATAGACATCTACCACTATCAGATTAGAGCCATAAGGGAGACTAGACATCTACAACCCCACTACCACTATCAGATTATAGCCATGAGGGAGACTAGACATCTACCACCCCACAACCACAGTCAGATTAGAGCCATAAGGGATACCAAACATCTTCCACCCCACTACCACTATCAGATTAGAGTCATAAGGGAGACTAGACATCTTCCAACCCACTACCACTATCAGATTAGAGCAATAAGGTGGTCTAGACATCTACCACTACCAGCTGAGAGCCATTAGTGAGACTAGACAACTTCCATCCCCAATTCAACTATCAGATTAGAGCCATAAGGGAGACTAGACACCTACCACTATCAGATTAGAGCCATAAGGGAGACTAGACATATACCACTATCAGATTAGAGACATAAGGGAGACTAGACACCACCACTATCAGATTAGAGCCATAAGGGAGACTAGACACCTACCACTATCAGATTAGAGTCATAAGGGAGACTAGATATCTACCACTACCAAATTAGAGCCATAAGGGAGACTAGACATCTTCCACCCCACTACCACTATCAGATTAGAGCCATAAAGGAGACGAGACATCTACCACTATCAGATTAGAGCCATAAAGGAGACGAGACATCTACCATTATCAAATTAGAGCCATAAGGGAGACTAGACATCTACCACTATCAGATTAGAGCCATAAGGTAGACTAGACATCTACCACTATCAGATTAGAGCCATAAGGGAGACTAGACATCTACCACCCCACTACCACTATCAGATTAGAGCCATAAGGGAGAATAGACAGCTTCCACCCCACTACCACTATAGGATTAGAGCCATAAAGGAGACTAGACATATACCACCACCAGATTAGATCCATAAGGGAGTCTAGACATCTCAAATCCCACTACCACTATCAGATTAGAGCCATAAGGGAGACAAGACATCTACCACCCCACTACCACTATCAGATTAGAGCCATAAAGGAGACGAGACATCTACCACTATCAGATTAGAGCCATACGGAGTCTAGACATCTTCCACCCGACAACCACACTCAGATTAGAGCCATAAAGGAGATTAGGCATATGCCACTATCAGATTAGAGCATAAAGGGAGAATAGACATCTACCACTATCAGATTAGAGCCATAAGGGAGACTAGACATCTACAACCCCACTACCACTATCAGATTATAGCCATGAGGGAGACTAGACATCTACCACCCCCACAACCACAGTCAGATTAGAGCCATAAGGGATACCAAACATCTTCCACCCCACTACCACTATCAGATTAGAGTCATAAGGGAGACTAGACATCTTCCAACCCACTACCACTATCAGATTAGAGCCATAAAGGAGACGAGACATCTACCACTATCAGATTAGAGCCATAAGGGAGTCTAGACATCTACCACCCCACAACCACAATCAGATTAGAGCCATAAAGGAGACTAGAGATCTACCACCCCACTATCACTATCAGATTAGAGCAATAAGGTGGTCTAGACATCTACCACTACCAGATGAGAGCCATTAGTGATACTAGACATCTTCCATCCCCAATTCAACTATCAGATTAGAGCCATAAGGGAGACTAGACACCTACCACTATCAGATTAGAGCCATAAGGGAGACTAGACCCCTACCACTATCAGATTAGAGCCATAAGGGAGACTAGACATATACCACTATCAGATTAGAGACATAAGGGAGACTAGACACCACCACTATCAGATTAGATCCATAAAGGAGACGAGACATCTACCACTATCAGATTAGAGCCATAAAGGAGACGAGACATCTACCATTATCAAATTAGAGCCATAAGGGAGACTAGACATCTACCACTATCAGATTAGAGCCATAAGGGAGCCTAGACATCTACCACCCCACTACCACTATCAGATTAGAGCCATAAGGGAGAATAGACATCTTCCACCCCACTACCACTATAGGATTAGAGCCATAAAGGAGACTATACATATACCACCACCAGATTAGATCCATAAGGGAGTCTATACATCTAAAATCCCACTACCACTATCAGATTAGAGCCATAAGGGAGACAAGACATCTTCCACCCCACTACCACTATCAGATTAGAGCCATAAAGGAGACGAGACATCTACCACTATCAGATTAGAGCCATACGGAGTCTAGACATCTTCCACCCCACAACCACAATCAGATTAGAGCCATAAAGGAGAATAGACATCTACCACTATCAGATTAGAGCCATAAGGGAGAATAGACATCTACCACTATCAGATTAGAGCCATAAGGGAGACTAGATATCTACCACTATCAGATTAGAGCCATAAGGGAGACTAGACCGCTACCACTATCAGATTAGAGCCATAAGGGAGACTAGACCTCCACCACTATCAGATTAGAGCCATAAGGGAGACTAGACATCTACAACCCCACTACCACTATCAGATTATAGCCATAAGGGAGACTAGACATCTAGCACCCCACAACCACAATCAGATTAGAGCCATAAGGGATACCAAACATCTTCCACCCCACTATCACTATCAGATTAGAGCAATAAGGTGGTCTAGACATCTACCACTACCAGATGAGAGCCATTAGTGAGACTAGACAACTTCCATCCCCAATTCAACTATCAGATTAGAGCCATAAGGGAGACTAGACACCTACCACTATCAGATTAGAGCCATAAGGGAGACTAGACATATACCACTATCAGATTAGAGACATAAAGGAGACGAGACATCTACCACTATCAGATTAGAGCCATAAAGGAGACGAGACATCTACCATTATCAAATTAGAGCCATAAGGGAGACTAGACATCTACCACTACCAAATTAGAGCAATAAGGGAGACTAGACATCTACCACCCCAATAACACTATCAGATTAGAGCCATAAGGGAGACTAGACATATACCACTATCAGATTAGAGACATAAGGGGGACTAGACACCTACCACTATCAGATTAAAGTCATAAGGGAGACTAGACACCTACCACTATCAGATTAGATTCATAAGGGAGACTAGACATCTACCACTACCAAATAGAGCCATAAGGGAGACTAGACATCTTCCACCCCACTATCACTATCAGATTAGAGCCATAAAGGAGACGAGACATCTACCACTATCAGATTAGAGCCATAAGGGAGAATAGACAGCTTCCACCCCACTACCACTATAGGATTAGAGCCATAAAGGAGACTAGACATATACCACCACCAGATTAGATCCATAAGGGAGTCTAGACATCTCAAATCCTTTACCACTATCAGATTAGAGCCATAAGGGAGACAAAACATCTACCACCCCACTACCACTATCAGATTAGAGCCATAAAGGAGACGAGACATCTACCACTATCAGATTAGAGCCATACGGAGCCTAGACATCTTCCACCCCACAACCACAATCAGATTAGAGCCATAAAGGAGATTAGGCATATGCCACTATCAGATTAGAGCATAAAGGGAGAATAGACATCTACCACTATCAGATTAGAGCCATAAGGGAGACTAGATATCTACCACTATCAGATTAGAGCCATAAGGGAGACTAGACCTCTACCACTATCAGATTAGAGCCATAAGGGAGACTAGACATCTACAACCCCACTACCACTATCAGATTATAGCCATGAGGGAGACTAGACATCTACCACCCCACAACCACAATCAGATTAGAGCCATAAGGGATACCAAACATCTTCCACCCCACTACCACTATCAGATTAGAGTCATAAGGGAGACTAGACATCTTCCAACCCACTACCACTATCAGATTAGAGCCATAAAGGAGACGAGACATCTACCACTATCAGATTAGAGCCATAAGGGAGTCTAAATCAAATCAAATCAAATCAAATTTATTCATATAGCCCTTCGTACATCAGCTGATATCTCAAAGTGCTGTACAGAAACCCAGCCTAAAACCCCAAACAGCAAGCAATGCAGGTGGAGAAGCACGGTGGCTAGGAAAAACTCCCTAGAAAGGCCAATACCTAGGAAGAAACCTAGAGAGGAACCAGGCTATGTGGGGTGGCCAGTCCTCTTCTGGCTGTGCCGGGTGGAGATTATAACAGAACATGGTCAAGATGTTCAATGTTCATAAATGACCAGCATGGTCGAATAATAATAAGGCAGAACAGTTGAAACTAGAGCAGCAGCACAGTCAGGTGGAAGTTGAAACTGGAGCAGCAGCATGGCCAGGTAGACTGGGGACAGCAAGGAGTCATCATGTCAGGTAGTCCGGGGGCATGGTCCTAGGGCTCAGGTCAGTTGAAACTGGAACAGCAGCATGGCCAGGTGGACTGGGGACAGCAAGGAGTCATCATGTCAGGTAGTCCTGGGGCATGGTCCTAGGGCTCAGGTCCTCCGAGAGAGAGAAAGAAAGAGAGAAGGAGAGAATTAGAGAACGCACACTTAGATTCACACAGGACACCGAATAGGACAGGAGAAGTACTCCAGATATAACAAACTGACCCCAGCCCCCCGACACATAAACTACTGCAGCATAAATACTGGAGGCTGAGACAGGAGGGGTCAGGAGACACTGTGGCCCCATCCGAGGACACCCCCGGACAGGGCCAAACAGGAAGGATATAACCCCACCCACTTTGCCAAAGCACAGCCCCCACACCACTAGAGGGATATCTTCAACCACCAACCTACCATCCTGAGACAAGGCTGAGTATAGCCCACAAAGATCTCCGCCACGGCACAACCCAAGTCTAGACATCTTCCACCCAACAACCACAATCAGATTAGAGCCATAAAGGAGATTAGGCATATGCCACTATCAGATTAGAGCCGTAAAGGAGACTAGACATCTACCACCCACAACCACAATCAGATTAGAGCCATAAAGGAGACTAGAGATCTACCACCCCACTATCACTATCAGATTAGAGCAATAAGGTGGTCTAGACATCTACCACTACCAGATGAGAGCCATTAGTGAGACTAGACATCTTCCATCCCCAATTCAACTATAAGATTAGAGCCATAAGGGAGACTAGACACCTACCACTATCAGATTAGAGACATAAGGGAGACTAGACACCACCACTATCAGATTAGAGATTTAAGGGAGACTAGACACCTACCACTATCAGATTAGAGTCATAAGGGAGACTAGACATCTTCCACCCCACTACCACTATCAGATTAGAGCCATAAAGGAGACGAGACATCTACCACTATCAGATTAGAGCCATAAAGGAGACGAGACATCTACCATTATCAAATTAGAGCCATAAGGGAGACTAGACATCTACCACTACCAGATTAGAGCCATAAGGGAGACTAGCCACATACCACTATCAGATTAGAGCCATAAGGGAGACTAGACATATACCACTATCAGATTAGAGACATAATGGAGACTAGACACCACCACTATCAGATTAGAGCCATAAGGGAGACTAGACATCTACCACTACCAAATTAGAGCAATAAGGGAGACTAGACATCTACCACCCCAATAACACTATCAGATTAGAGCCATAAGGGAGAATAGACAGCTTCCACCCCACTACCACTATAGGATTAGAGCCATAAAGGAGACTAGACATATACCACCACCAGATTAGATCCATAAGGGAGTCTAGACATCTCAAATCCCACTACCACTATCAGATTAGAGCCATAAGGGAGACAAGACATCTACCACCCCACTACCACTATCAGATTAGAGCCATAAAGGAGACGAGACATCTACCACTATCAGATTAGAGCCATACGGAGTCTAGACATCTTCCACCCCACAACCACAATCAGATTAGAGCCATAAAGGAGATTAGGCATATGCCACTATCAGATTAGAGCATAAAGGGAGAATAGACATCTACCACTATCAGATTAGAGCCATTTGGAGACTAGATATCTACCACAATCAGATTAGAGCCATAAGGGAGAATAGACAGCTTCCACCCCACTACCACTATAGGATTAGAGCCATAAAGGAGACTAGACATATACCACCACCAGATTAGATCCATAAGGGAGTCTAGACATCTCAAATCCCACTACCACTATCAGATTAGAGCCATAAGGGAGACTAGATATCTACCACTATCAGATTAGAGCCATAAGGGAGACTAGACCTCTACCACTATCAGATTAGAGCCATAAGGGAGACTAGACCTCTACCACTATCAGATTAGAGCCATAAGGGAGACTAGACATCTACAACCCCACTACCACTATCAGATTATAGCCATGAGGGAGACTAGACATCTACCACCCCACAACCACAATCAGATTAGAGCCATAAGGGATACCAAACATCTTCCACCCCACTACCACTATCAGATTAGAGTCATAAGGGAGACTAGACATCTTCCAACCCACTACCACTATCAGATTAGAGCCATAAAGGAGACGAGACATCTACCACTATCAGATTAGAGCCATAAGGGAGTCTAGACATCTTCCACCCAACAACCACAATCAGATTAGAGCCATAAAGGAGATTAGGCATATGCCACTATCAGATTATAGCCGTAAAGGAGACTAGACATCTACCACCCACAACCACAATCAGATTAGAGCCATAAAGGAGACTAGAGATCTACCACCCCACTATCACTATCAGATTAGAGCAATAAGGTGGTCTAGACATCTACCACTACCAGATGAGAGCCATTAGTGAGACTAGACATCTTCCATCCCCAATTCAACTATCAGATTAGAGCCATAAGGGAGCCTAGACACCTACCACTATCAGATTAGAGCCATAAGGGAGACTAGACATATACCACTATCAGATTAGACACATAAGGGAGACTAGACACCACCACTATCAGATTAGAGATTTAAGGGAGACTAGACACCTACCACTATCAGATTAGAGTCATAAGGGAGACTAGACATCTTCCACCCCACTACCACTATCAGATTAGAGCCATAAAGGAGACGAGACATCTACCATTATCAAATTAGAGCCATAAGGGAGACTAGACATCTACCACTATCAGATTAGAGCCATAAGGGAGACTAGACATCTACCACCCCACTACCACTATCAGATTAGAGCCATAAGGGAGAATAGACATCTTCCACCCCACTACCACTATAGGATTAGAGCCATAAAGGAGACGAGACATCTACCATTATCAAATTAGAGCCATAAGGGAGACTAGACCTCTACCACTATCAGATTAGAGCCATAAGGGATACCAAACATCTTCCACCCTACCACTATCAGATTAGAGCCATAAGGGAGACTAGACATCTTCCAACCCACTACCACTATCAGATTAGAGCCCTAAAGGAGATGAGACATCTACCACTATCAGATTAGAGCCATAAGGGAGTCTAGACATCTTCCACCCCACAACCACAATCAGATTAGAGCCATAAAGGAGATTAGGCATATGCCACTATCAGATTAGAGCCGTAAAGGAGACTAGAGATCTACCATCCCACAACCACAATCAGATTAGAGCCATAAGGGATACCAAACATCTTCCACCCCACTACCACTATCAGATTAGAGTCATAAGGGAGACTAGACATCTTCCAACCCACTACCACTATCAGATTAGAGCCCTAAAGGAGACGAGACATCTACCACTATCAGATTAGAGCCATAAGGGAGTCTAGACATCTTCCACCCCACAACCACAATCAGATTAGAGCCATAAAGGAGATTAGGCATATGCCACTATCAGATTAGAGCCGTAAAGGAGACTAGAGATCTACCACCCCACTATCACTATCAGATTAGAGCAATAAGGTGGTATAGACATCTACAACTACCAGATTAGAGCCATAAGGGAGACTAGCCACATACCACTATCAGATTAGAGCCATAAGGGAGACTAGACACCACCACTATCAGATTAGAGCCATAAGGGAGACTAGACATCTACCACTACCAAATTAGAGCAATAAGGGAGACTAGACATCTACCACCCCAATAACACTATCAGATTAGAGCCATAAGGGAGACTAGACATCTACCACCCCACTACCACTATCAGATTAGAGCCATAAGGGAGAATAGACAGCTTCCACCCACTACCACTATAGGATTAGAGCCATATAGGAGATTAGGCATATGCCACTATCAGATTAGAGCATAAGGGAGAATAGACATCTACCCACTATCAGATTAGAGTCATAAGGGAGACTAGACATCTTCCACCCCACTACCACTATCAGATTAGAGCCATAAAGGAGACGAGACATCTACCACTATTCAGATTAGAGCCATAAAGGAGACGAGACATCTACCATTATCAAATTAGAGCCATAAGGGAGACTAGACATCTACCACTATCAGATTAGAGCCATAAGGGAGACTAGACATCTACCACCCCACTACCACTATCAGATTAGAGCCATAAGGGAGAATAGACATCTTCCACCCCACTACCACTATAGGATTAGAGCCATATAGGAGATTAGGCATATGCCACTATCAGATTAGAGCATAAGGGAGAATAGACATCTACCACTATCAGATTAGAGCCATAAGGGAGACTAGATATATACCACTATCAGATTAGAGCCATAAGGGAGACTAGACCTCTACCACTATCAGATTAGAGCCATAAGGGAGACTAGACCTCTACCACTATCAGATTAGAGCCATAAGGGAGACTAGACATCTACAACCCCACTACCACTATCAAATTAGAGCCATGAGGGAGACTAGACATCTACCACCCCACAACCACAATCAGATTAGAGCCATAAGGGATACCAAACATCTTCCACCCCACTACCACTATCAGATTAGAGTCATAAGGGAGACTAGACATCTTCCAACCCACTACCACTATCAGATTAGAGCCATAAAGGAGACGAGACATCTACCACTATCAGATTAGAGCCATAAGGGAGTCTAGACATCTTCCACCCAACAACCACAATCAGATTAGAGCCATAAAGGAGATTAGGCATATGCCACTATCAGATTAGAGCCGTAAAGGAGACTAGACATCTACCACCCACAACCACAATCAGATTAGAGCCATAAGGGAGACTAGAGATCTACCACCCCACTATCACTATCAGATTAGAGCAATAAGGTGGTCTAGACATCTACCACTACCAGATGAGAGCCATTAGTGAGACTAGACATCTTCCATCCCCAATTCAACTATCAGATTAGAGCCATAAGGGAGACTAGACACCTACCACTATCAGATTAGAGCCATAAGGGAGACTAGACATATACCACTATCAGATTAGAGATTTAAGGGAGACTAGACACCACCACTATCAGATTAGAGATTTAAGGGAGACTAGACACCTACCACTATCAGATTAGAGTCATAAGGGAGACTAGACATCTTCCACCCCACTACCACTATCAGATTAGAGCCATAAAGGAGACGAGACATCTACCATTATCAAATTAGAGCCATAAGGGAGACTAGACATCTACCACTATCAGATTAGAGCCATAAGGGAGACTAGACATCTACCACCCCACTACCACTATCAGATTAGAGCCATAAGGGAGAATAGACATCTTCCACCCCACTACCACTATAGGATTAGAGCCATAAAGGAGACGAGACATCTACCATTATCAAATTAGAGCCATAAGGGAGACTAGACCTCTACCACTATCAGATTAGAGCCATAAGGGATACCAAACATCTTCCACCCTACCACTATCAGATTAGAGCCATACGGGAGACTAGACATCTTCCAACCCACTACCACTATCAGATTAGAGCCCTAAAGGAGATGAGACATCTACCACTATCAGATTAGAGCCATAAGGGAGTCTAGACATCTTCCACCCCACAACCACAATCAGATTAGAGCCATAAAGGAGATTAGGCATATGCCACTATCAGATTAGAGCCGTAAAGGAGACTAGAGATCTACCATCCCACAACCACAATCAGATTAGAGCCATAAGGGATACCAAACATCTTCCACCCCACTACCACTATCAGATTAGAGTCATAAGGGAGACTAGACATCTTCCAACCCACTACCACTATCAGATTAGAGCCCTAAAGGAGACGAGACATCTACCACTATCAGATTAGAGCCATAAGGGAGTCTAGACATCTTCCACCCCACAACCACAATCAGATTAGAGCCATAAAGGAGATTAGGCATATGCCACTATCAGATTAGAGCCGTAAAGGAGACTAGAGATCTACCACCCCACTATCACTATCAGATTAGAGCAATAAGGTGGTATAGACATCTACAACTACCAGATTAGAGCCATAAGGGAGACTAGCCACATACCACTATCAGATTAGAGCCATAAGGGAGACTAGACACCACCACTATCAGATTAGAGCCATAAGGGAGACTAGACATCTACCACTACCAAATTAGAGCAATAAGGGAGACTAGACATCTACCACCCCAATAACACTATCAGATTAGAGCCATAAGGGAGACTAGACATCTACCACCCCACTACCACTATCAGATTAGAGCCATAAGGGAGAATAGACAGCTTCCACCCCACTACCACTATCAGATTAGAGCCATAAGGGAGACTAGACCTCTACCACTATCAGATTAGAGCCATAAGGGAGACTAGACATCTACCACCCCACAAGCACAATCAGATTAGAGCCATAAGGGATACCAAACATCTTCCACCCAGTACCACTATCAGATTAGAGCCATAAGGGAGTATAGACATCTTCCAACCCACTACCACTATCAGATTAGAGCCATAAAGGAGACGAGACATCTACCACTATCAGATTAGAGCCATAAGGGAGTCTAGACATCTTCTACCCACAACCACAATCAGATTAGAGCCATAAAGGAGACGAGACATCTACCACTATCAGATTAGAGCCATACGGAGTCTAGACATCTTCCACCCCACAACCACAATCAGATTAGAGCCATAAAGGAGATTAGGCATATGCCACTATCAGATTAGAGCATAAAGGGAGAATAGACATCTACCACTATCAGATTAGAGCCATAAGGGAGACTAGATATCTACCACTATCAGATTAGAGCCATAAGGGAGACTAGACCTCTACCACTATCAGATTAGAGCCATAAGGGAGACTAGACCTCTACCACTATCAGATTAGAGCCATAAGGGAGACTAGACATCTACAACCCCACTACCACTATCAAATTAGAGCCATGAGGGAGACTAGACATCTACCACCCCACAACCACAATCAGATTAGAGCCATAAGGGATACCAAACATCTTCCACCCCACTACCACTATCAGATTAGAGTCATAAGGGAGACTAGACATCTTCCAACCCACTACCACTATCAGATTAGAGCCATAAAGGAGACTAGACATCTACCACTATCAGATTAGAGCCATAAGGGAGTCTAGACATCTTCCACCCAACAACCACAATCAGATTAGAGCCATAAAGGAGATTAGGCATATGCCACTATCAGATTAGAGCCGTAAAGGAGACTAGACATCTACCACCCACAACCACAATCAGATTAGAGCCATAAGGGAGACTAGAGATCTACCACCCCACTATCACTATCAGATTAGAGCAATAAGGTGGTCTAGACATCTACCACTACCAGATGAGAGCCATTAGTGAGACTAGACATCTTCCATCCCCAATTCAACTATCAGATTAGAGCCATAAGGGAGACTAGACACCTACCACTATCAGATTAGAGCCATAAGGGAGACTAGACATACACCACTATCAGATTAGAGACATAAGGGAGACTAGACACCACCACTATCAGATTAGAGCCTTAAGGGAGACTAGACACCTACCACTATCAGATTAGAGTCATAAGGGAGACTAGACATCTTCCACCCCACTACCACTATCAGATTAGAGCCATAAAGGAGACGAGACATCTACCACTATCAGATTAGAGCCATAAAGGAGACGAGACATCTACCATTATCAAATTAGAGCCATAAGGGAGACTAGACATCTACCACTATCAGATTAGAGCCATAAGGGAGACTAGACATCTACCACCCCACTACCACTATCAGATTAGAGCCATAAGGGAGAATAGACATCTTCCACCCCACTACCACTATAGGATTAGAGCCATATAGGAGATTAGGCATATGCCACTATCAGATTAGAGCATAAAGGGAGAATAGACATCTACCACTATCAGATTAGAGTCATAAGGGAGACTAGACATCTTCCACCCCACTACCACTATCAGATTAGAGCCATAAAGGAGACGAGACATCTACCACTATCAGATTAGAGCCATAAAGGAGACGAGACATCTACCATTATCAAATTAGAGCCATAAGGGAGACTAGACATCTACCACTATCAGATTAGAGCCATAAGGGAGACTAGACATCTACCACCCCACTACCACTATCAGATTAGAGCCATAAGGGAGAATAGACATCTTCCACCCCACTACCACTATAGGATTAGAGCCATATAGGAGATTAGGCATATGCCACTATCAGATTAGAGCATAAAGGGAGAATAGACATCTACCACTATCAGATTAGAGCCATAAGGGAGACTAGATATATACCACTATCAGATTAGAGCCATAAGGGAGACTAGACCTCTACCACTATAAGATTAGAGCCATAAGGGAGACTAGACCTCTACCACTATCAGATTAGAGCCATAAGGGAGACTAGACATCTACAACCCCACTACCACTATCAAATTAGAGCCATGAGGGAGACTAGACATCTACCACCCCACAACCACAATCAGATTAGAGCCATAAGGGATACCAAACATCTTCCACCCCACTACCACTATCAGATTAGAGTCATAAGGGAGACTAGACATCTTCCAACCCACTACCACTATCAGATTAGAGCCATAAAGGAGACGAGACATCTACCACTATCAGATTAGAGCCATAAGGGAGTCTAGACATCTTCCACCCAACAACCACAATCAGATTAGAGCCATAAAGGAGATTAGGCATATGCCACTATCAGATTAGAGCCGTAAAGGAGACTAGACATCTACCACCCACAACCACAATCAGATTAGAGCCATAAGGGAGACTAGAGATCTACCACCCCACTATCACTATCAGATTAGAGCAATAAGGTGGTCTAGACATCTACCACTACCAGATGAGAGCCATTAGTGAGACTAGACATCTTCCATCCCCAATTCAACTATCAGATTAGAGCCATAAGGGAGACTAGACACCTACCACTATCAGATTAGAGCCATAAGGGAGACTAGACATATACCACTATCAGATTAGAGACATAAGGGAGACTAGACACCACCACTATCAGATTAGAGCCTTAAGGGAGACTAGACACCTACCACTATCAGATTAGAGTCATAAGGGAGACTAGACATCTTCCACCCCACTACCACTATCAGATTAGAGCCATAAAGGAGACGAGACATCTACCACTATCAGATTAGAGCCATAAAGGAGACGAGACATCTACCATTATCAAATTAGAGCCATAAGGGAGACTAGACATCTACCACTATCAGATTAGAGCCATAAGGGAGACTAGACATCTACAACCCCACTACCACTATCAAATTAGAGCCATGAGGGAGACTAGACATCTACCACCCCACAAACACAATCAGATTAGAGACATAAGGGATACCAAACATCTTCCACCCTACCACTATCAGATTAGAGCCATAAGGGAGACTAGACATCTTCCAACCCACTACCACTATCAGATTAGAGCCCTAAAGGAGACGAGACATCTACCACTATCAGATTAGAGCCATAAGGGAGTCTAGACATCTTCCACCCCACAACCACAATCAGATTAGAGCCATAAAGGAGATTAGGCATATGCCACTATCAGATTAGAGCCGTAAAGGAGACTAGAGATCTACCACCCCACTATCACTATCAGATTAGAGCAATAAGGTGGTATAGCCATCTACCACTACCAGATTAGAGCCATAAGGGAGACTAGCCACATACCACTATCAGATTAGAGCCATAAGGTAGACTAGACATATACCACTATCAGATTAGAGACATAATGGAGACTAGACACCACCACTATCAGATTAGAGCCATAAGGGAGACTAGACATCTACCACTACCAAATTAGAGCAATAAGGGAGACTAGACATCTACCACCCCAATAACACTATCAGATTAGAGCCATAAGGGAGACTAGACATCTACCACTATCAGATTAGAGCCATAAGGGAGACTAGACATCTTCCACCCCACTACCACTATCAGATTAGAGCCATAAGGGAGGCTAGACATATACCACTATCAGATTAGAGCCATAAGGGAGACTAGACACCTAGCACTATCAGATTAGAGCCATAAGGGAGACTAGACATATACCACTATCAGATTAGAGACATAAGGGGAACTAGACACCTACCACTATCAGATTAAAGTCATAAGGGAGACTAGACACCTACCACTATCAGATTAGAGTCATAAGGGAGACTAGACATCTACCACTACCAAATTAGAGCAATAAGGGAGACTAGACATCTTCCACCCCACTACCACTCTCAGATTAGAGCCATAAGGGAGAATAGGCATCTACCACCACCAGATTAGATCCATAAGGGAGTCTGGACATCTCAAATCCCACTACCATTATCAGATTAGAGCCATAAGGTAGACTAGACATCTTCCACCCCACAACCACAATCAGATTAGAGCCATAAAGGAGATTAGGCATATGCCACTATCAGATTAGAGCCATAAGGGAGAATAGACATCTACCACTATCAGATTAGAGCCATAAGGGAGACTAGATATCTACCACTATCAGATTTTAGCCATAAGGGAGACTAGACCTCTACCACTATCAGATTAGAGCCATACGGGAGACTAGACCTCTACCACTATCAGATTAGAGCCATAAGGGAGATTAGACATCTACAACCCCACTACCACTATCAGATTATAGCCATATGGGAGACTAGACATCTACCACCCCACAACCACAATCAGATTAGAGCCATAAGGGATACCAAACATCTTCCAACCCAATACCACTATCAGATTAGAGCCATAAGGGAGAATAGACATCTTCCACCCCACTACCACTATAGGATTAGAGCCATATAGGAGATTAGGCATATGCCACTATCAGATTAGAGCATAAAGGGAGAATAGACATCTACCACTATCAGATTAGAGCCATAAGGGAGACTAGATATATACCACTATCAGATTAGAGCCATAAGGGAGACTAGACCTCTACCACTATCAGATTAGAGCCATAAGGGAGACTAGGCCTCTACCACTATCAGATTAGAGCCATAAGGGAGACTAGACATCTACAACCCCACTACCACTATCAAATTAGAGCCATGAGGGAGACTAGACATCTACCACCCCACAACCACAATCAGATTAGAGCCATAAGGGATACCAAACATCTTCCACCCCACTACCACTATCAGATTAGAGTCATAAGGGAGACTAGACATCTTCCAACCCACTACCACTATCAGATTAGAGCCATAAAGGAGACGAGACATCTACCACTATCAGATTAGAGCCATAAGGGAGTCTAGACATCTTCCACCCAACAACCACAATCAGATTAGAGCCATAAAGGAGATTAGGCATATGCCACTATCAGATTAGAGCCGTAAAGGAGACTAGACATCTACCACCCACAACCACAATCAGATTAGAGCCATAAGGGAGACTAGAGATCTACCACCCCACTATCACTATCAGATTAGAGCAATAAGGTGGTCTAGACATCTACCACTACCAGATGAGAGCCATTAGTGAGACTAGACATCTTCCATCCCCAATTCAACTATCAGATTAGAGCCATAAGGGAGACTAGACACCTACCACTATCAGATTAGAGCCATAAGGGAGACTAGACATATACCACTATCAGATTAGAGACATAAGGGAGACTAGACACCACCACTATCAGATTAGAGCCTTAAGGGAGACTAGACACCTACCACTATCAGATTAGAGTCATAAGGGAGACTAGACATCTTCCACCCCACTACCACTATCAGATTAGAGCCATAAAGGAGACGAGACATCTACCACTATCAGATTAGAGCCATAAAGGAGACGAGACATCTACCATTATCAAATTAGAGCCATAAGGGAGACTAGACATCTACCACTATCAGATTAGAGCCATAAGGGAGACTAGACATCTACAACCCCACTACCACTATCAAATTAGAGCCATGAGGGAGACTAGACATCTACCACCCCACAAACACAATCAGATTAGAGACATAAGGGATACCAAACATCTTCCACCCTACCACTATCAGATTAGAGCCATAAGGGAGACTAGACATCTTCCAACCCACTACCACTATCAGATTAGAGCCCTAAAGGAGACGAGACATCTACCACTATCAGATTAGAGCCATAAGGGAGTCTAGACATCTTCCACCCCACAACCACAATAAGATTAGAGCCATAAAGGAGATTAGGCATATGCCACTATCAGATTAGAGCCGTAAAGGAGACTAGAGATCTACCACCCCACTATCACTATCAGATTAGAGCAATAAGGTGGTATAGCCATCTACCACTACCAGATTAGAGCCATAAGGGAGACTAGCCACATACCACTATCAGATTAGAGCCATAAGGTAGACTAGACATATACCACTATCAGATTAGAGACATAATGGAGACTAGACACCACCACTATCAGATTAGAGCCATAAGGGAGACTAGACATCTACCACTACCAAATTAGAGCAATAAGGGAGACTAGACATCTACCACCCCAATAACACTATCAGATTAGAGCCATAAGGGAGACTAGACATCTACCACTATCAGATTAGAGCCATAAGGGAGACTAGACATCTTCCACCCCACTACCACTATCAGATTAGAGCCATAAGGGAGGCTAGACATATACCACTATCAGATTAGAGCCATAAGGGAGACTAGACACCTAGCACTATCAGATTAGAGCCATAAGGGAGACTAGACATATACCACTATCAGATTAGAGACATAAGGGGAACTAGACACCTACCACTATCAGATTAAAGTCATAAGGGAGACTAGACACCTACCACTATCAGATTAGAGTCATAAGGGAGACTAGACATCTACCACTACCAAATTAGAGCAATAAGGGAGACTAGACATCTTCCACCCCACTACCACTCTCAGATTAGAGCCATAAGGGAGAATAGGCATCTACCACCACCAGATTAGATCCATAAGGGAGTCTGGACATCTCAAATCCCACTACCATTATCAGATTAGAGCCATAAGGTAGACTAGACATCTTCCACCCCACAACCACAATCAGATTAGAGCCATAAAGGAGATTAGGCATATGCCACTATCAGATTAGAGCCATAAGGGAGAATAGACATCTACCACTATCAGATTAGAGCCATAAGGGAGACTAGATATCTACCACTATCAGATTTTAGCCATAAGGGAGACTAGACCTCTACCACTATCAGATTAGAGCCATACGGGAGACTAGACCTCTACCACTATCAGATTAGAGCCATAAGGGAGATTAGACATCTACAACCCCACTACCACTATCAGATTATAGCCATATGGGAGACTAGACATCTACCACCCCACAACCACAATCAGATTAGAGCCATAAGGGATACCAAACATCTTCCAACCCAATACCACTATCAGATTAGAGCCATAAGGGAGACTAGACATATACCACTATCAGATTAGAGACATAAGGGGGACTAGACACCTACCACTATCAGATTAAAGTCATAAGGGAGACTAGACACCGACCACTATCAGATTAGATTCATAAGGGAGACTAGACATCTACCACTACAAAATTAGAGCCATAAGGGAGACTAGACATCTTCCACCCCACTATCACTATCAGATTAGAGCCAGAAAGGAGACGAGACATCTACCACCACCAGATTAGATCCATAAGGGAGTCTAGACAACTCAAATCCCACTACCACTATCAGATTAGAGCCATAAGGGAGACAAGACATCTACCACCCCACTACCACTATCAGATTAGAGCCATAAAGGAGACGAGACATCTACCACTATCAGATTAGAGCCATACGGAGTCTAGACATCTTCCACCCCACAACCACAATCAGATTAGAGCCATAAAGGAGATTAGGCATATGCCACTATCAGATTAGAGCATAAAGGGAGAATAGACATCTACCACTATCAGATTAGAGCCATAAGGGAGACTAGATATCTACCACTATCAGATTAGAGCCATAAGGGAGACTAGACCTCTACCACTATCAGATTAGAGCCATAAGGGAGACTAGACCTCTACCACTATCAGATTAGAGCCATAAGGGAGACTAGACATCTACAACCCCACTACCACTATCAGATTATAGCCATGAGGGAGACTAGACATCTACCACCCCACAACCACAATCAGATTAGAGCCATAAGGGATACCAAACATCTTCCACCCCACTACCACTATCAGATTAGAGTCATAAGGGAGACTAGACATCTTCCAACCCACTACCACTATCAGATTAGAGCCATAAAGGAGACGAGACATCTACCACTATCAGATTAGAGCCATAAGGGAGTCTAGACATCTTCCACCCCACAACCACAATCAGATTAGAGCCATAAGGGATACCAAACATCTTCCAACCCAATACCACTATCAGATTAGAGCCATATAGGAGATTAGGCATATGCCACTATCAGATTAGAGCATAAAGGGAGAATAGACATCTACCACTATCAGATTAGAGCCATAAGGGAGACTAGACCTCTACCACTATAGGATTAGAGCCATATAGGAGATTAGGCATATGCCACTATCAGATTAGAGCATAAAGGGAGAATAGACATCTACCACTATCAGATTAGAGCCATAAGGGAGACTAGATATCTACCACTATCAGATTAGAGCCATAAGGGAGACTAGACCTCTACCACTATCAGATTAGAGCCATAAGGGAGACTAGACCTCTACCACTATCAGATTAGAGTCATAAGGGAGACTAGACATCTTCCAACCCACTACCACTATCAGATTAGAGCCATAAAGGAGACGAGACATCTACCACTATCAGATTAGAGCCATAAGGGAGTCTAGACATCTTCCACCCAACAACCACAATCAGATTAGAGCCATAAAGGAGATTAGGCATATGCCACTATCAGATTAGAGCCGTAAAGGAGACTAGACATCTACCACCCACAACCACAATCAGATTAGAGCCATAAGGGAGACTAGAGATCTACCACCCCACTATCACTATCAGATTAGAGCAATAAGGTGGTCTAGACATCTACCACTACCAGATGAGAGCCATTAGTGAGACTAGACATCTTCCATCCCCAATTCAACTATCAGATTAGAGCCATAAGGGAGACTAGACACCTACCACTATCAGATTAGAGCCATAAGGGAGACTAGACATATACCACTATCAGATTAGAGACATAAGGGAGACTAGACACCACCACTATCAGATTAGAGCCTTAAGGGAGACTAGACACCTACCACTATCAGATTAGAGTCATAAGGGAGACTAGACATCTTCCACCCCACTACCACTATCAGATTAGAGCCATAAAGGAGACGAGACATCTACCACTATCAGATTAGAGCCATAAAGGAGACGAGACATCTACCATTATCAAATTAGAGCCATAAGGGAGACTAGACATCTACCACTATCAGATTAGAGCCATAAGGGAGACTAGACATCTACCACCCCACTACCACTATCAGATTAGAGCCATAAGGGAGAATAGACATCTTCCACCCCACTACCACTATAGGATTAGAGCCATATAGGAGACGAGACATCTACCATTATCAAATTAGAGCCATAAGGGAGACTAGACCTCTACCACTATCAGATTAGAGCCATAAGGGAGACTAGACATCTACCACCCCACAACCACAATCAGATTAGAGCCATAAGGGATACCAAACATCTTCCACCCTACCACTATCAGATTAGAGCCATAAGGGAGACTAGACATCTTCCAACCCACTACCACTATCAGATTAGAGCCCTAAAGGAGACGAGACATCTACCACTATCAGATTAGAGCCATAAGGGAGTCTAGACATCTTCCACCCCACAACCACAATCAGATTAGAGCCATAAAGGAGATTAGGCATATGCCACTATCAGATTAGAGCCGTAAAGGAGACTAGAGATCTACCACCCCACTATCACTATCAGATTAGAGCAATAAGGTGGTATAGCCATCTACCACTACCAGATTAGAGCCATAAGGGAGACTAGCCACATACCACTATCAGATTAGAGCCATAAGGGAGACTAGACATATACCACTATCAGATTAGAGACATAATGGAGACTAGACACCACCACTATCAGATTAGAGCCATAAGGGAGACTAGACATCTACCACTACCAAATTAGAGCAATAAGGGAGACTAGACATCTACCACCCCAATAACACTATCAGATTAGAGCCATAAGGGAGACTAGACATCTACCACTATCAGATTAGAGCCATAAGGGAGACTAGACCTCTACCACTATCAGATTAGAGCCATAAGGGAGACTAGACCTCTACCACTATCAGATTATAGCCATAAGGGAGACTAGACATCTACAACCCCACTACCACTATCAAATTAGAGCCATAAGGGAGACTAGACATCTTCCATCCCACTACCACTATCAGATTAGAGCCATAAGGGAGGCTAGACATATACCACTATCAGATTAGAGCCATAAGGGAGACTAGACACCTAGCACTATCAGATTAGAGCCATAAGGGAGACTAGACATATACCACTATCAGATTAGAGACATAAGGGGAACTAGACACCTACCACTATCAGATTAAAGTCATAAGGGAGACTAGACACCTACCACTATCAGATTACAGTCATAAGGGAGACTAGACATCTACCACTACCAAATTAGAGCCATAAGGGAGACTAGACATCTTCCACCCCACTACCACTCTCAGATTAGAGCCATAAGGGAGAATAGGCATCTACCACCACCAGATTAGATCCATAAGGGAGTCTGGACATCTCAAATCCCACTACCTTTATCAGATTAGAGCCATAAGGTAGACTAGACATCTTCCACCCCACAACCACAATCAGATTAGAGCCATAAAGGAGATTAGGCATATGCCACTATCAGATTAGAGCCATAAGGGAGAATAGACATCTACCACTATCAGATTAGAGCCATAAGGGAGACTAGATATCTACCACTATCAGATTTTAGCCATAAGGGAGACTAGACCTCTACCACTATCAGATTAGAGCCATACGGGAGACTAGACCTCTACCACTATCAGATTAGAGCCATAAGGGAGATTAGACATCTACAACCCCACTACCACTATCAGATTATAGCCATATGGGAGACTAGACATCTACCACCCCACAACCACAATTAGATTAGAGCCATAAGGGATACCAAACATCTTCCAACCCAATACCACTATCAGATTAGAGCCATAAGGGAGACTAGACATATACCACTATCAGATTAGAGACATAAGGGGGACTAGACACCTACCACTATCAGATTAAAGTCATAAGGGAGACTAGACACCGACCACTATCAGATTAGATTCATAAGGGAGACTAGACATCTACCACTACAAAATTAGAGCCATAAGGGAGACTAGACATCTTCCACCCCACTATCACTATCAGATTAGAGCCATAAAGGAGACGAGACATCTACCACCACCAGATTAGATCCATAAGGGAGTCTAGACAACTCAAATCCCACTACCACTATCAGATTAGAGCCATAAGGGAGACAAGACATCTACCACCCCACTACCACTATCAGATTAGAGCCATAAAGGAGACGAGACATCTACCACTATCAGATTAGAGCCATACGGAGTCTAGACATCTTCCACCCCACAACCACAATCAGATTAGAGCCATAAAGGAGATTAGGCATATGCCACTATCAGATTAGAGCATAAAGGGAGAATAGACATCTACCACTATCAGATTAGAGCCATAAGGGAGACTAGATATCTACCACTATCAGATTAGAGCCATAAGGGAGACTAGACCTCTACCACTATCAGATTAGAGCCATAAGGGAGACTAGACCTCTACCACTATCAGATTAGAGCCATAAGGGAGACTAGACATCTACAACCCCACTACCACTATCAGATTATAGCCATGAGGGAGACTAGACATCTACCACCCCACAACCACAATCAGATTAGAGCCATAAGGGATACCAAACATCTTCCACCCCACTACCACTATCAGATTAGAGTCATAAGGGAGACTAGACATCTTCCAACCCACTACCACTATCAGATTAGAGCCATAAAGGAGACGAGACATCTACCACTATCAGATTAGAGCCATAAGGGAGTCTAGACATCTGCCACCCCACAACCACAATCAGATTAGAGCCATAAGGGATACCAAACATCTTCCAACCCAATACCACTATCAGATTAGAGCCATAAGGGAGACTAGACATATACCACTATCAGATTAGAGACATTAGGGGGACTAGACACCTACCACTATCAGATTAAAGTCATAAGGGAGACTAGACACCTACCACTATCAGATTAGATTCATAAGGGAGACTAGACATCTACCACTATCAGATTAGAGCCTTAAGGGAGACTAGACACCTACCACTATTAGATTAGAGCCATAAGGGAGACTAGACATATACCACTATCAGATTAGAGACATAAGGGAGACTAGACACCACCACTATCAGATTAGAGCCTTAAGGGAGACTAGACACCTACCACTATCAGATTAGAGTCATAAGGGAGACTAGACATCTTCCACCCCACTACCACTATCAGATTAGAGCCATAAAGGAGACGAGACATCTACCACTATCAGATTAGAGCCATAAAGGAGACGAGACATCTACCATTATCAAATTAGAGCCATAAGGGAGACTAGACATCTACCACTATCAGATTAGAGCCATAAGGGAGACTAGACATCTACCACCCCACTACCACAATCAGATTAGAGCCATAAGGGATACCAAACATCTTCCACCCCGCTACCACTATCAGATTAGAGCCATAAGGGAGACTAGACATCTTCCATCCCACTACCACTATCAGATTAGAGCCCTAAAGGAGACTAGACACCTACCACTATCAGATTAAAGTCATAAGGGAGACTAGACACCTACCACTATCAGATTAGATTCATAAGGGAGACTAGACATCTACCACTACCAAATTAGAGCCATAAGGGAGACTAGACATCTTCCACCCCACTATCACTATCAGATTAGAGCCATAAAGGAGACGAGACATCTACCACTATCAGATTAGAGCCATAAGGGAGAATAGACAGCTTCCACCCCACTACCACTATAGGATTAGAGCAATAAAGTAGACTAGACATATACCACCACCAGATTAGATCCATAAGGGAGTCTAGACAACTCAAATCCCACTACCACTATCAGATTAGAGCCATGAGGGAGACTAGACATCTACCACCCCACAACCACAATCAGATTAGAGCCATAAGGGATACCAAACATCTTCCACCCCACTACCACTATCAGATTAGAGTCATAAGGGAGACTAGACATCTTCCAACCCACTACCACTATCAGATTAGAGCCATAAAGGAGACGAGACATCTACCACTATCAGATTAGAGCCATAAGGGAGTCTAGACATCTTCCACCCAACAACCACAATCAGATTAGAGCCATAAAGGAGATTAGGCATATGCCACTATCAGATTAGAGCCGTAAAGGAGACTAGACATCTACCACCCACAACCACAATCAGATTAGAGCCATAAAGGAGACTAGAGATCTACCACCCCACTATCACTATCAGATTAGAGCAATAAGGTGGTCTAGACATCTACCACTACCAGATGAGAGCCATTAGTGAGACTAGACATCTTCCATCCCCAATTCAACTATCAGATTAGAGGCATAAGGGAGACTAGACACCTACCACTATCAGATTAGAGCCATAAGGGAGACTAGACATATACCACTATCAGATTAGAGACATAAGGGAGACTAGACACCACCACTATCAGATTAGAGCCTTAAGGGAGACTAGACACCTACCACTATCAGATTAGAGTCATAAGGGAGACTAGACATCTTCCACCCCACTACCACTATCAGATTAGAGCCATAAAGGAGACGAGACATCTACCACTATCAGATTAGAGCCATAAAGGAGACGACACATCTACCATTATCAAATTAGAGCCATAAGGGAGACTAGACATCTACCACTATCAGATTAGAGCCATAAGGGAGACTAGACATCTACCACCCCACTACCACTATCAGATTAGAGACATAAGGGAGATTAGACATCTTCCACCCCACTACCACTATAGGATTAGAGCCATAAAGGAGACGAGACATCTACCATTATCAAATTAGAGCCATAAGGGAGACTAGACCTCTACCACTATCAGATTAGAGCCATAAGGGAGACTAGACATCTACCACCCCACAACCACAATCAGATTAGAGCCATAAGGGATACCAAACATCTTCCACCCTACCACTATCAGATTAGAGCCATAAGGGAGAATAGACATCTTCCAACCCACTACCACTATCAGATTAGAGCCCTAAAGGAGACGAGACATCTACCACATCAGATTAGAGCCATAAGGGAGTCTAGACATCTTCCACCCCACAACCACAATCAGATTAGAGCCATAAAGGAGATTAGGCATATGCCACTATCAGATTAGAGCCGTAAAGGAGACTAGAGATCTACCACCCCACTATCACTATCAGATTAGAGCAATAAGGTGGTATAGACATCTACCACTACCAGATTAGAGCCATAAGGGAGACTAGACATATACCACTATCAGATTGGAGACATAATGGAGACTAGACACCACCACTATCAGATTAGAGCCATAAGGGAGACTAGACATCTACCACTACCAAATTAGAGCAATAAGGGAGACTAGACATCTACCACCCCAATAACACTATCAGATTAGAGCCATAAGGGAGACTAGACATCTACCACTATCAGATTAGAGCCATAAGGGAGACTAGACATCTTCCACCCCACTACCACTATCAGATTAGAGCCCCATAAGGGAGGCTAGACATATACCACTATCAGATTAGAGCCATAAGGGAGACTAGACACCTAGCACTATCAGATTAGAGCCATAAGGGAGACTAGACATATACCACTATCAGATTAGAGACATAAGGGGAACTAGACACCTACCACTATCAGATTAAAGTAATAAGGGAGACTAGACACCTACCACTATCAGATTAGAGTCATAAGGGAGACTAGACATCTACCACTACCAAATTAGAGCCATAAGGGAGACTAGACATCTTCCACCCCACTACCACTATCAGATTAGAGCCATAAGGGAGAATAGGCATCTACCACCACCAGATTAGATCCATAAGGGAGTCTGGACATCTCAAATCCCACTACCATTATCAGATTAGAGCCATAAGGTAGACTAGACATCTTCCACCCCACAACCACAATCAGATTAGAGCCATAAAGGAGATTAGGCATATGCCACTATCAGATTAGAGCCATAAGGGAGACTAGATATCTACCACTATCAGATTTTAGCCATAAGGGAGACTAGACCTCTACCACTATCAGATTAGAGCCATACGGGAGACTAGACCTCTACCACTATCAGATTAGAGCCATAAGGGAGATTAGACATCTACAACCCCACTACCACTATCAGATTATAGCCATATGGGAGACTAGACATCTACCACCCCACAACCACAATCAGATTAGAGCCATAAGGGATACCAAACATCTTCCAACCCAATACCACTATCAGATTAGAGACATAAGGGGGACTAGACACCTACCACTATCAGATTAAAGTCATAAGGGAGACTAGACACCTACCACTATCAGATTAGATTCATAAGGGAGACTAGACATCTACCACTACCAAATCAGAGCCATAAGGGAGACTAGACATCTTCCACCCCACTATCACTATCAGATTAGAGCCATAAAGGAGACGAGACATCTACCACTATCAGATTAGAGCCATAAGGGAGAATAGACAGCTTCCACCCCACTACCACTATAGGATTAGAGCCATAAAGGAGACTAGACATATACCAACACCAGATTAGATCCATAAGGGAGTCTAGACAACTCAAATCCCACTACCACTATCAGATTAGAGCCATGAGGGAGACTAGACATCTACCACCCCACAACCACAATCAGATTAGAGCCATAAGGGATACCAAACATCTTCCACCCCACTACCACTATCAGATTAGAGTCATAAGGGAGACTAGACATCTTCCACCCAACAACCACAATCAGATTAGAGCCATAAAGGAGATTAGGCATATGCCACTATCAGATTAGAGCCGTAAAGGAGACTAGACATCTACCACCCACAACCACAATCAAATTAGAGCCATAAAGGAGACTAGAGATCTACCACCCCACTATCACTATCAGATTAGAGCAATAAGGTGGTCTAGACATCTACCACTACCAGATGAGAGCCATTAGTGAGACTAGACATCTTCCATCCCCAATTCAACTATCAGATTAGAGCCATAAGGGAGACTAGACACCTACCACTATCAGATTAGAGCCATAAGGGAGACTAGACATATACCACTATCAGATTAGAGACATAAGGGAGACTAGACACCACCACTATCAGATTAGAGCCTTAAGGGAGACTAGACACCTACCACTATCAGATTAGAGTCATAAGGGAGACTAGACATCTTCCACCCCACTACCAGTATCAGATTAGAGCCATAAAGGAGACGAGACATCTACCACTATCAGATTAGAGCCATAAAGGAGACGAGACATCTACCATTATCAAATTAGAGCCATAAGGGAGACTAGACATCTACCACTATCAGATTAGAGCCATAAGGGAGACTAGACATCTACCACCCCACTACCACTATCAGATTAGAGCCATAAGGGAGAATAGACATCTTCCACCCCACTACCACTATAGGATTAGAGCCATAAAGGAGACGAGACATCTACCAGTATCAAATTAGAGCCATAGGGGAGACTAGACCTCTACCACTATCAGATTAGAGCCATAAGGGAGACTAGACATCTACCACCCCACAACCACAATCAGATTAGAGCCATAAGGGATACCAAACATCTTCCACCCCGCTACCACTATCAGATTAGAGCCATAAGGGAGACTAGACATCTTCCAACCCACTACCACTATCAGATTAGAGCCCTAAAGGAGACTAGACACCTACCACTATCAGATTAAAGTCATAAGGGAGACTAGACACCTACCACTATCAGATTAGAGCCATAAGGGAGACTAGACATCTACCACAATCAGATTAGAGCCATAAAGGAGATTAGGCATATGCCACTATCAGATTAGAGCCGTAATGGAGACTAGACACATACCACCCCACTACCACTGTCAGATTAGAGCCATAAGGGAGACTAGACATCTAACCACTATCAGATTAGAGCCATAAGGGAGACTAGACATCTACCACTATCAGATTAGAGCCATAAGGGAGACAAGTCATCTTCCACCCCACTACCACTATCAGATTAGAGCCATAAAGGAGACGAGACATCCACCACTATCAGATTAGAGCCATACGGAGTCTAGACATCTTCCACCCCACAACCACAATCAGATTAGAGCCTTAAAGGAGATTAGGCATATGCCACTATCAGATTAGAGCCAAAAGGGAGAATAGACATCTACCACTATCAGATTAATGCCATAGGGGAGACTAGACCTCTACCACTATCAGATTAGAGCCATAAGGGAGACTAGACCTCTACCACTATCAGATTAGAGCCATAAGGGAGACTAGACATCTACCACCCCACAACCACAATCAGATTAGAGCCATAAAGGAGATTAGGCATATGCCACTATCAGATTAGAGCCGTAAAGGTGACTAGACATCTACCACCCACAACCACAATCAGATTAGAGCCATAAAGGAGACTAGAGATCTACCACCCCACTATCACTATCAGATTAGAGCAATAAGGTGGTCTAGACATCTACCACTACCAGATGAGAGCCATAAGGGAGACTAGACATCTTCCATCCCCAATTCAACTATCAGATTAGAGCCATAAGGGAGACTAGACACATACCACTATCAGATTAGAGCCATAAGGGAGACTAGACATATACCACTATCAGATTAGAGACATAATGGAGACTAGACACCACCACTATCAGATTAGAGCCATAAGGGACACTAGACATCTACCACTACCAAATTAGAGCTATAAGGGAGACTAGACATCTTCCACCCCACTACCACTATTAGATTAGAGCCATAAAGGAGACTAGACATATACCACCACCAGATTAGATCCAAAAGGGAGTCTAGAATCTCAAAACCCACTACCACTATCAGATTAGAGCCATAAGGGAGACAAGACATCTAACCACTATCAGATTAGAGCCATAAGTGAGACTAGACATCTAACCACTATCAGATTAGAGCCATAAGGAAGACTAGACATCTACCACAATCAGAATAGAGCCATAAAGGAGATTAGGCATATGCCACTATCAGATTAGAGCCGTAATGGAGACTAGACATCTACCACCCCACTACCACTGTCAGATTAGAGCCATAAGGGAGACTAGACATCTAACCACTATCAGATTAGAGCCATAAGGGAGACTAGACATCTACCACTATCAGATTAGAGCCATAAGGGAGACAGGTCATCTTCCACTCCACTACCACTATCAGATTAGAGCCATAAAGGAGACGAGACATCCACCACTATCAGATTAGAGCCATACGGAGTCTAGACATCTTCCACCCCACAACCACAATCAGATTAGAGCCATAAAGAAGATTAGGCATATGCCACTATCAGATTAGAGCCAAAAGGGAGAATAGACATCTACCACTATCAGATTAGAGCCATAAGGGAGACTAGATATCTACCACTATCCGATTAGAGCCATAGGGGAGACTAGACCTCTACCACTATCAGATTAGAGCCATAAGGGAGACTAGATATCTACCACTATCAGATTAGAGCCATAGGGGAGACTAGACCTCTACCACTATCAGATTAGAGCCATAAGGGAGACTAAACCTCTACCACTATCAGATTAGAGCCATAAGGGAGACTAGACATCTACCACCCCACAACCACAATCAGATTAGAGCCATTATGGAGATTAGGCATATGCCACTATCAGATTAGAGCCGTAAAGGAGACTAGACATCTACCACCCACAACCACAATCAGATTAGAGCCATAAAGGAGATTAGGCATATGCCACTATCAGATTAGAGCCGTAATGGAGACTAGACATCTACCACCCACAACCACAATCAGATTAGAGCCATAAAGGAGATTAGGCATATGCCACTGTCAGATTAGAGCCGTAATGGAGACTAGACATCTACCACCCCACTACCACTGTCAGATTAGAGCCATAAGGGAGACTAGACATCTAACCACTATCAGATTAGAGCCATAAGGGAGACTAGACATCTACCACTATCAGATTAGAGCCATAAGGGAGACAGGTCATCTTCCACCCCACTACCACTATCAGATTAGAGCCATAAAGGAGACGAGACATCCACCACTATCAGATTAGAGCCATACGGAGTCTAGACATCTTCCACCCCACAACCACAATCAGATTAGAGCCATAAAGGAGATTAGGCATATGCCACTATCAGATTAGAGCCAAAAGGGAGAATAGACATCTACCACTATCAGATTAGAGCCATAAGGGAGACTAGATATCTACCACTATCAGATTAGAGCCATAGGGGAGACTAGACCTCTACCACTATCAGATTAGAGCCATAAGGGAGACTAGACCTCTACCACTATCAGATTAGAGCCATAAGGGAGACTAGACATCTACCACCCCACAACCACAATCAGATTAGAGCCATAAAGGAGATTAGGCATATGCCACTATCAGATTAGAGCCGTAAAGGAGACTAGACATCTACCACCCACAACCACAATCAGATTAGAGCCATAAAGGAGATTAGGCATATGCCACTATCAGATTAGAGCCGTAATGGAGACTAGACATCTACCACCCACAACCACAATCAGATTAGAGCCATAAAGGAGATTAGGCATATGCCACTATAAGATTAGAGCCGTAAAGGAGACGAGACATCTACCACTATCAGATTAGAGCCATAAGGGAGCCTAGACATCTACCACTATCAGATTAGAGCCATAAGGGAGCCTAGACATCTACCACTATCAGATTAGAGCCATAAGGGAGACAAGACATCTTCCAACCCACTACCACTATCAGTTTAGAGCCATAAAGGAGACGAGACATCTACCACTATCAGATTAGAGCCATAAGGGAGTCTAGACATCTTCCACCCCACAACCACAATCAGATTAGAGCCATAAAGGAGATTAGGCATATGCCACTATCGGATTAGAGCCGTAAAGGAGACTAGACATCTACCACCCACAACCACAATCAGATTAGAGCCATAAAGGAGACAGGAGATCTACCACCCCACTCCCACTATCAGATTAGAGCCATAAGGGATACCAAACATCTACCACCCCACTACCACTATCATATTAGAGCCATAAAGGAGACTAGAGATCTACCACCCCACTACCACTATCAGTTTAGAGCAATAAGGTGGTCTAGACATCTACCACTACCAGATGAGAGCCATAAGTGAGACTAGACATCTTCCATCCCCAATTCAACTATCAGATTAGAGCCATAAGGGAGACTAGACACCTACCACTATCAGATTAGAGCCATAAGGGAGACTAGACATATACCACTATCAGATTAGAGACATATGGGAGACTAGACACCACCACTATCAGATTAGAGCCATAAGGGAGACTAGACATCTACCACTACCAAATTAGAGCTATAAGGGAGACTAGACATCTACCACCCCACTAACACTATCAGATTCGAGCCATAAAGGAGACAAGACATCTAAAACCCCACTACCACTATCAGATTAGAGCCATAAGGGAGACTAGACATCTACCACTATCAGATTAGAGCCATAAGGGAGACTAGACATCTACCACTATCAGATTAGATCCATAAGGGAGTCTAGACATCTTCCACCCCACTACCACTATCAGATTGTAGCCATAAGGGAGACTAGACATCTTCCATCCCCACTACCACTATCAGATTAGAGCCATAAAGGAGGCTTGACACCTACCACTATCAGATTAGAGCCATAAGGGAGAATAGACACCTACCACTATCAGATTAGAGCCATAAGAGAGACTAGACATCTTCCACCCCACTACCACTATCAGATTGGAGCCATAAGGGAGACTAGACATCTTCCACCTTCATATTTGGGGCATAAGGGAGTCTAGACATCTACCACCTGACTACCATTATCAAATTAGAGCCATAAGGGAGACTAGACATCTGCCACTCCCAAATGAGAGCCATAAGGGAGACTAACCATCTTCCATCCCCACTACCACTATAAGATTAGAGCCATAAGGGAGGCTAGACACCTACCACTATCAGATTAGAGCCATAAGGGAGAATAGACACCTACCACTATCAGATTAGAGCCATAAAGGAGTCTAGACATCTTCCATCCCACTACCACTATCAGATTGGAGCCAAAAGGGAGACTAGACACCTACCACTATCAGATTAGAGCCATAAGGGAGACTAGACATATACCACTATCAGATTAGAGACATAAGGGAGACTAGACACCACCACTATCAGATTAGAGCCATAAGGGAGACTAGACATCTACCACTACCAAATTAGAGCTATAAGGGAGACTAGACATCTACCACCCCACTAACACTATCAGATTCGAGCCATAAAGGAGACAAGACATCTAAAACCCCACTACCACTATCAGATTAGAGCCATAAGGGAGACTAGACATCTACCACTATCAGATTAGAGCCATAAGGGAGACTAGACATCTACCACTATCAGATTAGATCCATAAGGGAGTCTAGACATCTTCCACCCCACTACCACTATCAGATTGGAGCCATAAGGGAGACTAGACATCTTCCATCCCCACTACCACTATCAGATTAGAGCCATAAAGGAGGCTTGACACCTACCACTATCAGATTAGAGCCATAAGGGAGAATAGACACCTACCACTATCAGATTAGAGCCATAAGAGAGACTAGACATCTTCCACCCCACTACCACTATCAGATTGGAGCCATAAGGGAGACTAGACATCTTCAACTATCATATTTGGGGCATAAGGGAGTCTAGACATCTACCACCTGACTACCATTATCAAATTAGAGCCATAAGGGAGACTAGACATCTGCCACTCCCAGATGAGAGCCATAAGGGAGACTAACAATCTTCCATCCCCACCCACTATAAGATTAGAGCCATAAGGGAGGCTAGACACCTACCACTATCAGATTAGAGCCATAAAGGAGTCTAGACATCTTCCATCCCACTACCACTATCAGATTGGAGCCATAAGGGAGGCTAGACATCTTCCACTATCATATTTGGGGCATTAGGGAGTCTAGACATCTACCACCTGACTACCATTATCAAATTAGAGCCATAAGGGAGAATAGACACCTACCACTATCAGATTAGAGCCATAAGGTAGACTAGACATATACCACTATCAGATTAGAGCCATAAGGGAGCCTTGACATCTACCACCCCACTACCACTATCAGATTAGAGCCATACGGGAGAATAGACAGCTTCCACCCCACTACCACTATAGGATTAGAGCCATAAAGGAGACTAGACATATACAACCACCAGATTAGATCCAAAAGGGATTCTAGACATCTCAAATCCCACTACCACTATCAGATTAGAGCCATAAGGGAGACAAGACATCTTCCACCCCACTACCACTATCAGATTAGAGCCATAAGGGAGACTAGACATCTAACCACTATCAGATTAGAGCCATAAGTGAGACTAGACATCTAACCACTATCAGATTAGAGCCATAAAGGAGACGAGACATCTACCATTATCAAATTAGAGCCATAAAGGAGACTAGACATCTACCACTATCAGATTAGAGCCATAAGGTAGACTAGACATATACCACTATCAGATTAGAGCCATAAGGGAGCCTAGACATCTACCACCCCACTACCACTATCAGATTAGAGCCATACGGGAGAATAGACAGCTTCCACCCCACTACCACTATAGGATTAGAGCCATAAAGGAGACTAGACATATACAACCACCAGATTAGATCCAAAAGGGATTCTAGACATCTCAAATCCCACTACCACTATCAGATTAGAGCCATAAGGGAGACAAGACATCTTCCACCCCACTACCACTATCAGATTAGAGCCATAAGGGAGACTAGACATCTAACCACTATCAGATTAGAGCCATAAGTGAGACTAGACATCTAACCACTATCAGATTAGAGCCATAAGGGAGACTAGACATCTACCACTATCAGATTAGAGCCATAAGGGAGGCTAGACACCTACCACTATCAGATTAGAGCCATAAGGGAGAATAGACACCTACCACTATCAGATTAGAGCCATAAGGGAGTCTAGACAACTTCCACCCCACTACCACTATCAGATTGGAGCCATAAGGGAGACTAGAATTCTTCCACTATCATATTTGGGGCATTAGGGAGTCTAGACATCTACCACCTGACTACCATTATCAAATTAGAGCCATAAGGGAGACTAGACACCTACCACTATTAGATTCGAGCCATAAGGGAGACTAGCCATCTACCACTATCAGATTAGAGTCATAAGGGTGTCTAGATATATACCACTATCAGATTAGAGCCATAAGGGCGACTAGACACCTACCACTATCAGATTAGAGCAATAAGGGAGAATAGACCTCTACCACTATCAGATTAGAGCCATAAGGGAGTCTAGACCTCTACCACTATCACATAAAAGCCATAAGGGAGACTAGACATATACCACTATCAGATTAGAGACATAAGGGAGCCTAGACACCACCACTATCAGATTAGAGCCAAAAAGGAGACGAGACATCTACCACTATCAGATTAGAGCCGTAAAGGAGACGAGACATCTACCATTATCAAATTAGAGCCATAAGGGAGACTAGACATCTACCACTATTAGATTCGAGCCATAAGGGAGACTAGCCATCTACCACTATCAGATTAGAGTCATAAGGGTGTCTAGATATATACCACTATCAGATTAGAGCCATAAGTGAGACTAGACATCTAACCACTATCAGATTAGAGCCATAAGGGAGACTAGACATCTACCACTATCAGATTAGAGCCATAAGGGAGGCTAGACACCTACCACTATCAGATTAGAGCCATAAGGGAGAATAGACACCTACCACTATCAGATTAGAGCCATAAGGGAGTCTAGACATCTTCCACCCCACTACCACTATCAGATTGGAGCCATAAGGGAGACTAGAATTCTTCCACTATCATATTTGGGGCATTAGGGAGTCTAGACATCTACCACCTGACTACCATTATCAAATTAGAGCCATAAGGGAGACTAGACACCTACCACTATTAGATTCGAGCCATAAGGGAGACTAGCCATCTACCACTATCAGATTAGAGTCATAAGGGTGTCTAGATATATACCACTATCAGATTAGAGCCATAAGGGCTACTAGACACCTACCACTATCAGATTAGAGCAATAAGGGAGAATAGACCTCTACCACTAGACATATACCACTATCAGAGACTAGACATATACCACTATCAGATTAGAGCCATAAGGTAGACTAGACATCCACCACTATCAGATTAGAGCCATAAGGGAGCCTAGACATCTACCACCCCACTACCACTATCAGATTAGAGCCATAAGGGAGAATAGACAGCTTCCACCCCACTACCACTATAGGATTAGAGCCATAAGGGAGACTAGACATCTACCACTATCAGATTAGAGCCATAAGGTAGACTAGACATCTACCACTATCAGATTAGAGCCATAAGGGAGACTAGACATCTTCCACCCCACTACCACTATCAGATTAGAGCCATAAGGGAGAATAGGCATCTACCACCACCAGATTAGATCCATAAATGAGTCTGGACATCTCAAATCCCACTACCATTATCAGATTAGAGCCATAAGGTAGACTAGACATCTTCCACCCCACAACCACAATCAGATTAGAGCCATAAAGGAGATTAGGCATATGCCACTATCAGATTAGAGCCATAAGGGAGAATAGACATCTACCACTATCAGATTAGAGCCATAAGGGACACTAGATATCTACCACTATCAGATTTTAGCCATAAGGGAGACTAGACCTCTACCACTATCAGATTAGAGCCATACGGGAGACTAGACCTCTACCACTATCAGATTAGAGCCATAAGGGAGATTAGACATCTACTACCCCACTACCACTATCAGATTATAGCCATATGGGGGACTAGACATCTACCACCCCACAACCACAATCAGATTAGAGCCATAAGGGATACCAAACATCTTCCAACCCAATACCACTATCAGATTAGAGCCACAAGGGAGACTAGACATCTTCCAACCCACTACCACTATCAGTTTAGAGCCATAAAGGAGACAAGACATCTACCACTCTCAGATTAGAGCCATAAGGGAGTCTAGACATCTTCCACCCCACAACCACAATCAGATTAGAGCCATAAAGGAGATTAGGCATATGCCACTATCGGATTAGAGCCGTAAAGGAGACTAGACATCTACCACCCACAACCACAATCAGATTATAGCCATAAAGGAGACAGGAGATCTACCACCCCACTCCCACTATCAGATTAGAGCCATACGGGATACCAACATCTACCACCCCACTACCACTATACTATTAGAGCCATAAAGGAGACTAGAGATCTACCACCCCACTACCACTATCAGATTAGAGCAATAAGGTGGTCTAGACATCTACCACTACCAGATGAGAGCCATAAGTGAGACTAGACATCTTCCATCCCCAATTCAACTATCAGATTAGAGCCATAAGGGAGACTAGACACCTACCACGATCAGATTAGTGCCATAAAGGAGACAAGACATCTAAAACCCCAATACCACTATCAGATTAGAGCCATAAGCGAGACTAGACATCTACCGTTATCAGATTAGTGCCATAATTGAGAATAGGCATCTACCACCACCAGATTAGATCCATAAGGGAGTCTAGACATCTTCCACCCTACTACCACTATCAGATTGGAACCATAAGGGAGACTAGACATCTTCCATCCCCACTACCACTATCAGATTAGAGCCATAAAGGAGGCTTGACACCTACCACTATCAGATTAGAGCCATAAGGGAGAATAGACACCTACCACTATCAGATTAGAGCCATAAGGGAGACTAGACATCTTCCACCCACTACCACTATCAGATTGGAGCCATAAGGGAGCCTAGACATCTTCCACTATCATATTTGGGGCATAAGGGAGTCTAGACATCTACCACCTGACTACCATTATCAAATTAGAGACATAAGGGAGACTAGACATCTGCCACTACCAGATGAGAGCCATAAGTGAGACTAGACATCTTCCATCCCCAATTCAACTATCAGATTAGAGCCATAAGGGAGACTAGACACCTACCACTATCAGATTAGAGCCATAAGGGAGACTAGACATATACCACTATCAGATTAGAGACATAAGGGAGACTAGACACCACCACTATCAGATTAGAGCCATAAGGGAGACTAGACATCTACCACTACCAAATTAGAGCTATAAGGGAGACTAGACATCTACCACCCCCACTAACACTATCAGATTCGAGCCATAAAGGAGACAAGACATCTATCACCCCACTACCACTATCAGATTAGAGCCATAAGGGAGACTAGACATCTACCACTATCAGATTAGAGCCATAAGGGAGACTAGACATCTACCACTATCAGATTAGATCCATAAGGGAGTCTAGACATCTTCCACCCCACTACCACGATCAGATTGGAGCCATAAGGGAGACTAGACATCTTCCATCCCCACTACCACTATCAGATTAGAGCCATAAAGGAGGCTTGACACCTACCACTATCAGATTAGAGCCATAAGAGAGACTAGACATCTTCCACCCCACTACCACTATCAGATTGGAGCCATAAGGGAGACTAGACATCTTCCACTATCATATTTGGGGCATAAGGGAGTCTAGACATCTACCACCTGACTACCATTATCAAATTAGAGCCATAAGGGAGACTAGACATCTGCCACTCCCAGATGAGAGCCATAAGGGAGACTAACCATCTTCCATCCCCACTACCACTATAAGATTAGAGCCATAAGGGAGGCTAGACACCTACCACTATCAGATTAGAGCCATAAAGGAGTCTAGACATCTTCCATCCCACTACCACTATCAGATTGGAGCCATAAGGGAGGCTAGACATCTTCCACTATCATATTTGGGGCATTAGGGAGTCTAGACATCTACCACCTGACTACCATTATCAAATTAGAGCCATAAGGGAGAATAGACACCTACCACTATTAGATTCGAGCCATAAGGGAGACTAGCCATCTACCACTATCAGATTAGAGTCATAAGGGTGTCTAGATATATACCACTATCAGATTAGAGCCATAAGGGCGACTAGACACCTACCACTATCAGATTAGAGCAATAAGGGAGAATAGACCTCTACCACTATCAGATTAGAGACATAAGGGAGACTAGACACCACCACTATCAGATTAGAGCCATAAGGGAGACTAGACACCTACCACTATCTGATTAGAGTCATAAGGGAGACTAGACATCTACCACTACCAAATTAGAGCCATAAGGGAGACTAGACATCTTCCACCCCACTACCACTATCAGATTAGAGCCATAAAGGCAACGAGACATCTACCACTATCAGATTAGAGCCATAAAGGAGACGAGACATCTACCATTATCAAATTAGAGCCATAAAGGAGACTAGACATCTACCACTATCAGATTAGAGCCATAAGGTAGACTAGACATATACCACTATCAGATTAGAGCCATAAGGGAGCCTAGACATCTACCACCCCACTACCACTATCAGATTAGAGCCATACGGGAGAATAGACAGCTTCCACCCCACTACCACTATAGGATTAGAGCCATAAAGGAGACTAGACATATACAACCACCAGATTAGATCCAAAAGGGAGTCTAGACATCTCAAATCCCACTACCACTATCAGATTAGAGCCATAAGGGAGACAAGACATCTTCCACCCCACTACCACTATCAGATTAGAGCCATAAGGGAGACTAGACATCTAACCACTATCAGATTAGAGCCATAAGTGAGACTAGACATCTAACCACTATCAGATTAGAGCCATAAGGGAGACTAGACATCTACCACTATCAGATTAGAGCCATAAGGGAGGCTAGACACCTACCACTATCAGATTAGAGCCATAAGGGAGAATAGACACCTACCACTATCAGATTAGAGCCATAATGGAGTCTAGACATCTTCCACCCCACTACCACTATCAGATTGGAGCCATAAGGGAGACTAGAATTCTTCCACTATCATATTTGGGGCATTAGGGAGTCTAGACATCTACCACCTGACTACCATTATCAAATTAGAGCCATAAGGGAGACTAGACACCTACCACTATTAGATTCGAGCCATAAGGGAGACTAGCCATCTACCACTATCAGATTAGAGTCATAAGGGCGACTAGACACCTACCACTATCAGATTAGAGCAATAAGGGAGAATAGACCTCTACCACTATCAGATTAGAGCCATAAGGGAGACTAGACCTCTACCACTATCACATAAAAGCCATAAGGGAGACTAGACATATACCACTATCAGATTAGAGACATAAGGGAGTCTAGACACCACCACTATCAGATTAGAGCCATAAAGGAGACGCGACATCTACCACTATCAGATTAGAGCCGTAAAGGAGACGAGACATCTACCATTATCAAATTAGAGCCACAAGGGAGACTAGACATCTACCACTATCAGATTAGAGCCATAAGGTAGACTAGACATCCACCACTATCAGATTAGAGCCATAAGGGAGCCTAGACATCTACCACCCCACTACCACTATCAGATTAGAGCCATAAGGGAGAATAGACAGCTTCCACCCCACTACCACTATAGGATTAGAGCCATAAAGGAGACTAGACATATACCACCACCAGATTAGATCCAAAAGGGAGTCTAGACATCTCAAATCCCACTACCACTATCAGATTAGAGCCATAAGGGAGACTAGACATCTACCACCCCACTACCACTATCAGATTAGAGCCATAAGGGAGACTAGACATCTAACCACTATCAGATTAGAGCCATAAGGGAGACTAGACATCTACCACTATCAGATTAGAGCCATAAGGGAGACTAGACATCTTCCACCCCACTACCACTATCAGATTAGAGCCATAAGGGAGAATAGGCATCTACCACCACCAGATTAGATCCATAAGGGAGTCTGGACATCTCAAATCCCACTACCATTATCAGATTAGAGCCATAAGGTAGGCTAGACATCTTCCAACCCACAACCACAATCAGATTAGAGCCATAAAGGAGATTAGGCATATGCCACTATCAGATTAGAGCCATAAGGGAGAATAGACATCTACCACTATCAGATTAGAGCCATAAGGGAGACTAGATATGTACCACTATCAGATTTTAGCCATAAGGGAGACTAGACCTCTACCACTATCAGATTAGAGCCATACGGGAGACTAGACCTCTACCACTATCAGATTAGAGCCATAAGGGAGATTAGACATCTACTACCCCACTACCACAATCAGATTAGAGCCATAAGGGATACCAAACATCTTCCAATCCAATACCACTATCAGATTAGAGCCACAAGGGAGACTAGACATCTTCCAACCCACTACCACTATCAGCTTAGAGCCATAAAGGAGACAAGACATCTACCACTCTCAGATTAGAGCCATAAGGGAGTCTAGACATCTTCCACCCCACAACCACAATCAGATTAGAGCCATAAAGGAGATTAGGCATATGCCACTATCGGATTAGAGCCGTAAAGGAGACTAGACATCTACCACCCACAACCACAATCAGATTATAGCCATAAAGGAGACAGGAGATCTACCACCCCACTCCCACTATCAGATTAGAGCCATAAGGGAGACTAGACATATACCACTATCAGATTAGAGACATAAGGGAGACTAGACACCACCACTATCAGATTAGAGCCATAAGGGAGACTAGACATCTACCACTACCAAATTAGAGCTATAAGGGAGACTAGACATTTACCACCCCACTAACACTATCAGATTCGAGCCATAAAGGAGACAAGACATCTAAAACCCCACTACCACTATCAGATTAGAGCCATAAGGGAGACTAGACATCTACCACTATCAGATTAGAGCCATAATTGAGAATAGGCATCTACCACCACCAGATTAGATCCATAAGGGAGTCTAGACATCTTCCACCCTACTACCACTATCAGATTGGAACCATAAGGGAGACTAGACATCTTCCATCCCCACTACCACTATCAGATTAGAGCCATAAAGGAGGCTTGACACCTACCACTATCAGATTAGAGCCATAAGGGAGAATAGACACCTACCACTATCAGATTAGAGCCATAAGGGAGACTAGACATCTTCCACCCACTACCACTATCAGATTGGAGCAATAAGGGAGCCTAGACATCTTCCACTATCATATTTGGGGCATAAGGGAGTCTAGACATCTACCACCTGACTACCATTATCAAATTAGAGACATAAGGGAGACTAGACATCTGCCACTCCCAGATGAGAGCCATAAGGGAGGCTAACCATCTTCCATCCCCACTACCACTATCAGATTAGAGCCATAAAGGAGGCTTGACACCTACCACTATCAGATTAGAGCCATAAGGGAGAATAGACACCTACCACTATCAGATTAGAGCCATAAGGGAGTTTAGACATCTTCCACCCCACTACCACTATCAGATTGGAGCCATAAGGGAGGCTAGACATCTTCCACTATCATATTTGGGGCATTAGGGAGTCTAGACATCTACCACCTGACTACCATTATCAAATTAGAGCCATAAGGGAGACTAGACACCTACCACTATTAGATTCGAGCCATAAGGGAGACTAGCCATCTACCACTATCAGATTAGAGTCATAAGGGTGTCTAGATATATACCACTACCAGATTAGAGCCATAAGGGCGACTAGACACCTACCACTATCAGATTAGAGCAATAAGGGAGAATAGACCTCTACCACTATCAGATTAGAGACATAAGGGAGACTAGACACCAGCACTATCAGATTAGAGCCATAAGGGAGACTAGACACCTACCACTATCTGATTAGAGTCATAAGGGAGACTAGACATCTACCACTACCAAATTAGAGCCATAAGGGAGACTAGACATCTTCCACCCCACTACCACTATCAGATTAGAGCCATAAAGGAGACGAGACATCTACCACTATCAGATTAGAGCCATAAAGGAGACGAGACATCTACCATTATCAAATTAGAGCCATAAAGGAGACTAGACATCTACCACTATCAGATTAGAGCCATAAGGTAGACTAGACAAATACCACTATCAGATTAGAGCCATAAGGGAGCCTAGACATCTACCACCCCACTACCACTATCAGATTAGAGCCATACGGGAGAATAGACAGCTTCCACCCCACTACCACTATAGGATTAGAGCCATAAAGGAGACTAGACATATACCACCACCAGATTAGATCCAAAAGGTAGTCTAGACATCTCAAATCCCACTACCACTATCAGATTAGAGCCATAAGGGAGACAAGACATCTTCCACCCCACTACCACTATCAGATTAGAGCCATAAGGGAGACTAGACATCTAACCACTATCGGATTAGAGCCATAAGTGAGACTAGACATCTAACCACTATCAGATTAGAGCCATAAGGGAGACTAGACATCTAACCACTATCAGATTAGAGCCATAAGTGAGACTAGACATCTAACCACTATCAGATTAGAGCCATAAGGGAGACTAGACATCTACCACTATCAGATTAGAGCCATAAGGGAGGCTAGACACCTACCACTATCAGATTAGAGCCATAAGGGAGAATAGACACCTACCACTATCAGATTAGAGCCATAAGGGAGTCTAGACATCTTCCACCCCACTACCACTATCAGATTGGAGCCATAAGGGAGACTATAATTCTTCCACTATCATATTTGGGGCATTAGGGAGTCTAGACATCTACCACCTGACTACCATTATCAAATTAGAGCCATAAGGGAGACTAGACACCTACCACTATTAGATTCGAGCCATAAGGGAGACTAGCCATCTACCACTATCAGATTAGAGTCATAAGGGTGTCTAGATATATACCACTATCAGATTAGAGCCATAAGGGCGACTAGACACCTACCACTATCAGATTAGAGCAATAAGGGAGAATAGACCTCTACCACTATCAGATTAGAGCCATAAGGGAGACTAGACACCTACCACTATCAGATTAGAGCCATAAGGGCGACTAGACACCTACCACTATCAGATTAGAGACATAAGGGAGTCTAGACACCACCACTATCAGATTAGAGCCATAAGGGAGACTAGACACCTACCACTATCAGATTAGATCCGTAAAGGAGACGAGACATCTACCATTATCAAATTAGAGCCATAAGGGAGACTAGACATCTACCACTATCAGATTAGAGCCATAAAGTAGACTAGACATCTACCACTATCAGATTAGAGCCATAAGGGAGCCTAGACATCTACCACCCCACTACCACTATCAGATTAGAGCCATAAGGGAGAATAGACAGCTTCCACCACACTACCACTATAGGATTAGAGCCATAAAGGAGACTAGACATATACCACCACCAGATTAGATCCAAAAGGGAGTCTAGACATCTCAAATCCCACTACCACTATCAGATTAGAGCCATAAGGGAGACAAGACATCTTCCACCCCACTACCACTATCAGATTAGAGCCATAAAGGAGACGAGACATCTAACCACTATTAGATTAGAGCCATAAGTGAGACTAGACATCTAACCACTATTAGATTAGAGCCATAAGGGAGACTAGACATCTACCACAATCAGATTAGAGCCATAAAGGAGATCAGGCATATGCCACTATCAGATTAGAGCCGTAATGGAGACTAGACACATACCACCCCACTACCACTGTCAGATTAGAGCCATAAGGGAGACTAGACATCTAACCACTATCAGATTAGAGCCATAAGGGAGACCAGACATCTACCACTATCAGATTAGAGCCATAAGGGAGACAAGTCATCTTCCACCCCAATACCACTATCAGATTAGAGCCATAAAGGAGACGAGACATCCACCACTATCAGATTAGAGCCATACGGAGTCTAGACATCTTCCACCCCACAACCACAATCAGATTAGAGCCATAAAGGAGATTAGGCATATGCCACTATCAGATTAGAGCCAAAAGGGAGAATAGACATCTACCACTATCAGATTAGAGCCATAAGGGAGACTAGATATCTACCACTATCAGATTAAAGCCATATGGGAGACTAGACCTCTACCACTATCAGATTAGAGCCATAAGGGAGACTGACCTCTACCACTATCAGATTAGAGCCATAAGGGAGACTAGACATCTACCACCCCACAACCACAATCAGATTAGAGCCATAAAGGAGATTAGGCATATGCCACTATCAGATTAGAGCCGTAAAGGTGACTAGACATCTACCACCCACAACCACAATCAGATTAGAGCCATAAAGGAGACTAGAGATCTACCACCCCACTATCACTATCAGATTAGAGCAATAAGGTGGTCTAGACATCTACCACTACCAGATGAGAGCCATAAGGGAGACTAGACATCTTCCATCCCCAATTCAACTATCAGATTAGAGCCATAAGGGAGACTAGACACATACCACTATCAGATTAGAGCCATAAGGGAGACTAGACACATACCACTATCAGATTAGAGCCATAAGGGAGACTAGACATATACCACTATCAGATTAGAGACATAATGGAGACTAGACACCACCACTATCAGATTAGAGCCATAAGGGACACTAGACATCTACCACTACCAAATTAGAGCTATAAGGGAGACTAGACATCTTCCACCACACTACCACTATTAGATTAGAGCCATAAAGGAGACTAGACATATACCACCACCAGATTAGATCCAAAAGGGAGTCTAGACATCTCAAAACCCACTACCACTATCAGATTAGAGCCATAAAGGAGACGAGACATCTAACCACTATCAGATTAGAGCCATAAGTGAGACTAGATATCTAACCACTATCAGATTAGAGCCATAAGGGAGACTAGACATCTACCACAATCAGATTAGAGCCATAAAGGAGATTAGGCATATGCCACTATCAGATTAGAGCCGTAATGGAGACTAGACATCTACCACCCCACTACCACTGTCAGATTAGAGCCATAAGGGAGACTAGACATCTAACCACTATCAGATTAGAGCCATAAAGGAGACTAGACATCTACCACTATCAGATTAGAGCCATAAGGGAGACAGGTCATCTTCCACCCCACTACCACTATCAGACTAGAGCCATAAAGGAGACGAGACATCCACCGCTATCAGATTAGAGCCATACGGAGTCTAGACATCTTCCACCCCACAACCACAATCAGATTAGAGCCATAAAGAAGATTAGGCATATGCCACTATCAGATTAGAGCCAAAAGGGAGAATAGACATCTACCACTATCAGATTAGAGCCATAAGGGAGACTAGATATCTACCACTATCAGATTAGAGCCATAGGGGAGACTAGACCTCTACCACTATCAGATTAGAGCCATAAGGGAGACTAGATATCTACCACTATCAGATTAGAGCCATAGGGGAGACTAGACCTCTACCACTATCAGATTAGAGCCATAAGGGAGACTAGACCTCTACCACTATCAGATTAGAGCCATAAGGGAGACTAGACATCTACCACCCCACAACCACAATCAGATTAGAGCCATTATGGAGATTAGGCATATGCCACTATCAGATTAGAGCCGTAAAGGAGACTAGACATCTACCACCCACAACCACAATCAGATTAGAGCCATAAAGGAGATTAGGCATATGCCACTATCAGATTAGAGCCGTAATGGAGACTAGACATCTACCACCCACAACCACAATCAGATTAGAGCCATAAAGGAGATTAGGCATATGCCACTATCAGATTAGAGCCGTAATGGAGACTAGACATCTACCACCCACAACCACAATCAGATTAGAGCCATAAAGGAGATTAGGCATATGCCACTATCAGATTAGAGCCGTAATGGAGACTAGACATCTACCACCCCACTACCACTGTCAGATTAGAGCCATAAGGGAGACTAGACATCTACCACTATCAGATTAGATCCATAAGGGAGACAAGTCATCTTCCACCCCACTACCACTATCAGATTAGAGCCATAAAGGAGACGAGACATCCACCACTATCAGATTAGAGCCATAAGGGAGACTAGACATCTACCACTATCAGATTAGAGCCATAAGGGAGTCAAATCATCTTCCACCCCACTACCACTATCAGATTAGAGCCATAAAGGAGACGAGACATCCACCACTATCAGATTAGAGCCATACGGAGTCTAGACATCTTCCACCCCACAACCACAATCAGATTAGAGCCATAAAGGAGATTAGGCATATGCCACTATCAGATTAGAGCCAAAAGGGAGAATAGACATCTACCACTATCAGATTAGAGCCATAAGGGAGACTAGATATCTACCACTATCAGATTAGAGCCATAGGGGAGACTAGACTTCTACCACTATCAGATTAGAGCCATAAGGGAGACTAGACCTCTACCACTATCAGATTAGAGCCATACGGGAGACTAGACATCTACCACCCCACAACCACAATCAGATTAGAGCCATAAAGGAGATTAGGCATATGCCACTATCAGATTAGAGCCGTAAAGGAGACTAGACATCTACCACCCACAACCACAATCAGATTAGAGCCATAAAGGAGACTAGAGATCTACCACCCCACTATCACTATCAGATTAGAGCAATAAGGTGGTCTAGACATCTACCACTACCAGATGAGAGCCATAAGGGAGACTAGACATCTTCCATCCCCAATTCAACTATCAGATTAGAGCCATAAGGGAGACTAGACACATACCACTATCAGATTAGAGCCATATGGGAGACTAGACATATACCACTATCAGATTAGAGACATAATGGAGACTAGACACCACCACTATCAGATTAGAGCCATAAGGGACACTAGACATCTACCACTACCAAATTAGAGCTATAAGGGAGACTAGACATCTTCCACCCCACTACCACTATTAGATTAGAGCCATAAAGGAGACTAGACATATACAACCACCAGATTAGATCCAAAAGGGAGTCTAGACATCTCAAATCCCACTACCACTATCAGATTAGAGCCATAAGGGAGACAAGACATCTTCCACCCCACTACCACTATCAGATTAGAACCATAAATGAGACGAGACATCTAACCACTATCAGATTAGAGCCATAAGTGAGACTAGACATCTACCACAATCAGATTAGAGCCATAAATGAGATTAGGCATATGCCACTATCAGATTAGAGCCGTAATGGAGACTAGACATCTACCACCCCACTACCACTGTCAGATTAGAGCCATAAGGGAGACTAGACATCTAACCACTATCAGATTAGAGCCATAAGGGAGACAAGTCATCTTCCACCCCACTACCACTATCAGATTAGAGCCATAAAGGAGATTAGACATCCACCACTATCAGATTAGAGCCAGAAGGGAGACTAGACATCTACCACTATCAGATTAGAGCCATAAGGGAGACAAGTCATCTTCCACCCCACTACCACTATCAGATTAGAGCCATAAAGGAGACGAGACATCCACCACTATCAGATTAGAGCCATACGGAGTCTAGACATCTTCCACCCCACAACCACAATCAGATTAGAGCCATAAAGGAGATTAGGCATATGCCACTATCAGATTAGAGCCAAAAGGGAGAATAGACATCTACCACTATCAGATTAGAGCCATAAGGGAGACTAGATATCTACCACTATCAGATTAGAGCCATAGGGGAGACTAGACCTCTACCACTATCAGATTAGAGCCATAAGGGAGACTAGACCTCTACCACTATCAGATTAGAGCCATAAGGGAGACTAGACATCTACCACCCCACAACCACAATCAGATTAGAGCCATAAAGGAGATTAGGCATATGCCACTATCAGATTAGAGCCGTAAAGGAGACTAGACATCTACCACCCACAACCACAATCAGATTAGAGCCATAAAGGAGATTAGGCATATGCCACTATCAGATTAGAGCCGTAATGGAGACTAGACATCTACCACCCACAACCACAATCAGATTAGAGCCATAAAGGAGATTAGGCATATGCCACTATAAGATTAGAGCCGTAATGGAGACTAGACATCTACCACCCCACTACCACTGTCAGATTAGAGCCATAAGGGAGACTAGACATCTAACCACTAGCAGATTAGAGCCATAAGGGAGACTAGACATCTACCACTATCAGATTAGAGCCATAAGGGAGACAAGTCATCTTCCACCCCACTACCACTATCAGATTAGAGCCATAAAGGAGACGAGACATCCACCACTATCAGATTAGAGCCATACGGAGTCTAGACATCTTCCACCCCACAACCACAATCAGATTAGAGCCATAAAGGAGATTATGCATATGCCACTATCAGATTAGAGCCAAAAGGGAGAATAGACATCTACCACTATCAGATTAGAGCCATAGGGGAGACTAGACCTCTACCACTATCAGATTAGAGCCATAAGGGAGACTAGACATCTTCCATCCCCAATTCAACTATCAGATTAGAGCCATAAGGGAGACTAGACACATACCACTATCAGATTAGAGCCATAAGGGAGACTAGACATATACCACTATCAGATTAGAGACATAATGGAGACTAGACACCACCACTATCAGATTAGAGCCATAAGGGACAATAGACATCTACCACTACCAAATTAGAGCTATAAGGGAGACTAGACATCTTCCACCCCACTACCACTATTAGATTAGAGCCATAAAGGAGACTAGACATATACAACCACCAGATTAGATCCAAAAGGGAGTCTAGACATCTCAAATCCCACTACCACTATCAGATTAGAGCCATAAGGGAGACAAGACATCTTCCACCCCACTACCACTATCAGATTAGAACCATAAAGGAGACGAGACATCTAACCACTATCAGATTAGAGCCATAAGTGAGACTAGACATCTAACCACTATCAGATTAGAGCCATAAGGGAGACTAGACATCTACCACAATCAGATTAGAGCCATAAATGAGATTAGGCATATGCCACTATCAGATTAGAGCCGTAATGGAGACTAGACATCTACCACCCCACTACCACTGTCAGATTAGAGCCATAAGGGAGACTAGACATCTAACCACTATCAGATTAGAGCCATAAGGGAGACTAGACATCTACCACTATCAGATTAGAGCCATAAGGGAGACAAGTCATCTTCCACCCCACTACCACTATCAGATTAGAGCCATAAAGGAGACGAGACATCCACCACTATCAGATTAGAGCCATACGGAGTCTAGACATCTTCCACCCCACAACCACAATCAGATTAGAGCCATAAAGAAGATTAGGCATATGCCACTATCAGATTAGAGCCAAAAGGGAGAATAGACATCTACCACTATCAGATTAGAGCCATAAGGGAGACTAGATATCTACCACTATCAGATTAGAGCCATAGGGGAGACTAGACCTCTACCACTATCAGATTAGAGCCATAAGGGAGACTAGATATCTACCACTATCAGATTAGAGCCATAAGGGAGACTAGATATCTACCACTATCAGATTAGAGCCATAGGGGAGACTAGACCTCTACCACTATCAGATTAGAGCCATAAGGGAGACTAGACCTCTACCACTATCAGATTAGAGCCATAAGGGAGACTAGACATCTACCACCCCACAACCACAATCAGATTAGAGCCATAAAGGAGATTAGGCATATGCCACTATCAGATTAGAGCCGTAATGGAGACTAGACATCTACCACCCCACTACCACTGTCAGATTAGAGCCATAAGGGAGACTAGACATCTAACCACTATCAGATTAGAGCCATAAGGGAGACTAGACATCTACCACTATCAGATTAGAGCCATAAGGGAGACAAGTCATCTTCCACCCCACTACCACTATCAGATTAGAGCCATAAAGGAGACGAGACATCTACCACTATCAGATTAGAGCCATAAGGGAGACAAGTCATCTTCCACCCCACTACCACTATCAGATTAGAGCCATAAAGGAGACGAGACATCCACCACTATCAGATTAGAGCCATACGGAGTCTAGACATCTTCCACCCCACAACCACAATCAGATTAGAGCCATAAAGGAGATTAGGCATATGCCACTATCAGATTAGAGCCAAAAGGGAGAATAGACATCTACCACTATCAGATTAGAGCCATAAGGGAGACTAGATATCTACCACTATCAGATTAGAGCCATAGGGGAGACTAGACCTCTACCACTATCAGATTAGAGCCATAAGGGAGACTAGACCTCTACCACTATCAGATTAGAGCCATAGGGGAGACTAGACCTCTACCACTATCAGATTAGAGCCATAAGGGAGACTAGATATCTACCACTATCAGATTAGAGCCATAGGGGAGACTAGACCTCTACCACTATCAGATTAGAGCCATAAGGGAGACTAGACCTCTACCACTATCAGATTAGAGCCATAAGGGAGACTAGACATCTACCATCCCACAACCACAATCAGATTAGAGCCATAAAGGAGATTAGGCATATGCCACTATCAGATTAGAGCCGTAAAGGAGACTAGACATCTACCACCCACAACCACAATCAGATTAGAGCCATAAAGGAGATTAGGCATAATCCACTATCAGATTAGAGCCGTAATGGAGACTAGACATCTACCACCCCACTACCACTGTCAGATTAGAGCCATAAGGGAGACTAGACATCTAACCACTATCAGATTAGAGCCAGAAGGGAGACTAGACATCTACCACTATCAGATTAGAGCCATAAGGGAGACAAGTCATCTTCCACCCCACTACCACTATCAGATTAGAGCCATACGGAGTCTAGACATCTTCCACCCCACAACCACAATCAGATTAGAGCCATAAAGGAGATTAGGCATATGCCACTATCAGATTAGAGCCAAAAGGGAGAATAGACATCTACCACTATCAGATTAGAGCCATAAGGGAGACTAGATATCTACCACTATCAGATTAGAGCCATAGGGGAGACTAGACCTCTACCACTATCAGATTAGAGCCATAAGGGTGACTAGATATCTACCACTATCAGATTAGAGCCATAGGGGAGACTAGACCTCTACCACTATCAGATTAGAGCCATAGGGGAGACTAGACCTCTACCACTATCAGATTAGAGCCACAAGGGAGACTAGACATCTACCACCCCACAACCACAATCAGATTAGAGCCATAAAGGAGATTAGGCATATGCCACTATCAGATTAGAGCCGTAAAGGAGACTAGACATCTACCACCCACAACCACAATCAGATTAGAGCCATAAAGGAGACTAGAGATCTACCACCCCACTATCACTATCAGATTAGAGCAATAAGGTGGTCTAGACATCTACCACTACCAGATGAGAGCCATAAGGGAGACTAGACATCTTCCATCCCCAATTCAACTATCAGATTAGAGCCATAAGGGAGACTAGACACATACCACTATCAGATTAGAGCCATAAGGGAGACTAGACATATACCACTATCAGATTAGAGACATAATGGAGACTAGACACCACCACTATCAGATTAGAGCCATAAGGGACACTAGACATCTACCACTACCAAATTAGAGCTATAAGGGAGACTAGACATCTTCCACCCCACTACCACTATTAGATTAGAGCCATAAAGGAGACTAGACATATACAACCACCAGATTAGATCCAAAAGGGAGTCTAGACATCTCAAATCCCACTACCACTATCAGATTAGAGCCATAAGGGAGACAAGACATCTTCCACCCCACTACCACTATCAGATTAGAACCATAAAGGAGACGAGACATCTAACCACTATCAGATTAGAGCCATAAGTGAGACTAGACATCTAACCACTATCAGATTAGAGCCATAAGGGAGACTAGACATCTACCACAATCAGATTAGAGCCATAAATGAGATTAGGCATATGCCACTATCAGATTAGAGCCGTAATGGAGACTAGACATCTACCACCCCACTACCACTGTCAGATTAGAGCCATAAGGGAGACTAGACATCTAACCACTATCAGATTAGAGCCATAAGGGAGACTAGACATCTACCACTATCAGATTAGAGCCATAAGGGAGACTAGACATCCACCACTATCAGATTAGAGCCATACGGAGTCTAGACATCTTCCACCCCACAACCACAATCAGATTAGAGCCATAAAGAAGATTAGGCATATGCCACTATCAGATTAGAGCCAAAAGGGAGAATAGACATCTACCACTATCAGATTAGAGCCATAAGGGAGACTAGATATCTACCACTATCAGATTAGAGCCATAGGGGAGACTAGACCTCTACCACTATCAGATTAGAGCCATAAGGGAGACTAGATATCTACCACTATCAGATTAGAGCCATAGGGGAGACTAGACCTCTACCACTATCAGATTAGAGCCATAAGGGAGACTAGACCTCTACCACTATCAGATTAGAGCCATAAGGGAGACTAGACATCTACCACCCCACAACCACAATCAGATTAGAGCCATAAAGGAGATTAGGCATATGCCACTATCAGATTAGAGCCGTAAAGGAGACTAGACATCTACCACCCACAACCACAATCAGATTAGAGCCATAAAGGAGATTAGGCATATGCCACTATCAGATTAGAGCCGTAATGGAGACTAGACATCTACCACCCCACTACCACTGTCAGATTAGAGCCATAAGGGAGACTAGACATCTAACCACTATCAGATTAGAGCCAGAAGGGAGACTAGACATCTACCACTATCAGATTAGAGCCATAAGGGAGACAAGTCATCTTCCACCCCACTACCACTATCAGATTAGAGCCATAAAGGAGACGAGACATCCACCACTATCAGATTAGAGCCATACGGAGTCTAGACATCTTCCACCCCACAACCACAATCAGATTAGAGCCATAAAGGAGATTAGGCATATGCCACTATCAGATTAGAGCCAAAAGGGAGAATAGACATCTACCACTATCAGATTAGAGCCATAAGGGAGACTAGATATCTACCACTATCAGATTAGAGCCATAGGGGAGACTAGACCTCTACCACTATCAGATTAGAGCCATAAGGGTGACTAGATATCTACCACTATCAGATTAGAGCCATAGGGGAGACTAGACCTCTACCACTATCAGATTAGAGCCATAGGGGAGACTAGACCTCTACCACTATCTGATTAGAGCCACAAGGGAGACTAGACATCTACCACCCCACAACCACAATCAGATTAGAGCCATAAAGGAGATTAGGCATATGCCACTATCAGATTAGAGCCGTAAAGGAGACTAGACATCTACCACCCACAACCACAATCAGATTAGAGCCATAAAGGAGACTAGAGATCTACCACCCCACTATCACTATCAGATTAGAGCAATAAGGTGGTCTAGACATCTACCACTACCAGATGAGAGCCATAAGGGAGACTAGACATCTTCCATCCCCAATTCAACTATCAGATTAGAGCCATAAGGGAGACTAGACACATACCACTATCAGATTAGAGCCATAAGGGAGACTAGACATACACCACTATCAGATTAGAGACATAATGGAGACTAGACACCACCACTATCAGATTAGAGCCATAAGGGAGACTAGACATCTACCACTATCAAATTAGAGCTATAAGGGAGACTAGACATCTTCCACCCCACTACCACTATCAGATTAGAGCCATAAGGGAGACTAGACACATACCACTTTCAGATTAGAGCCATAAGGGAGACTAGACATACACCACTATCAGATTAGAGACATAATGGAGACTAGACACCACCACTATCAGATTAGAGCCATAAGGGAGACTAGACATCTACCACTATCAGATTAGAGCCATAAGGGAGACTAGACATCTTCCACCCCACTACCACTATCAGATTAGAGCCATAAGGGAGACTAGACACATACCACTATCAGATTAGAGCCATAAGGGAGACTAGACATACACCACTATCAGATTAGAGACATAATGGAGACTAGACACCACCACTATCAGATTAGAGCCATAAGGGAGACTAGACATCTACCACTATCAGATTAGAGCCATAAGGGAGACTAGACATCTAACCACTATCAGATTAGAGCCATAAGTGAGACTAGACATCTAACCACTATCAGATTAGAGCCATAAGGGAGACTAGACATCTACCACAATCAGATTAGAGCCATAAAGGAGATTAGGCATATGCCACTATCAGATTAGAGCCATAAGGGAGACTAGACATCTTCCACCCCACTACCACTATCAGATTAGAGCCATAAAGGAGACTAGACATCTACCACTATCAGATTAGAGCCATAAGGGAGACTAGACATCTACCACTATTAGATTCGAGCCATAAGGGAGACTAGACATCTACCACTATCAGATAAAAGCTATAAGGGAGACTAGACCTCTACCACTATCAGATTAGAGCCATAAGGGAGTCTAGACCTCTACCACTATCAGATTAGAGCCATAGGGGAGACTAGACATCTACAAACCCACTACCACTATCAGATTATAGCCATAAAGGAGACTAGAGATCTACCACCCCACTCCCACTATCAGATTAGAGCCATAAGGGATACCAAACATCTACCACCCCACTACCACTATCATATTAAAGCCATGGAGGAGACTAGTGATCTACCACCCCACTACCACTATCAGATTAGAGCAATAAGGTGGTCTAGACTTCTACCACTACCAGATGAGAGCCATAAGTGAGACTGGACATCTTCCATCCCCAATTCAACTATCAGATTAGAGCCATAAGGGAGACTAGACATGTACCACTATCAGATTAGAGCCATAAGGGAGACTAGACATCTACCACTACCACATTAGAGCCATAAGGGAGACTAGACATCTTCCACCCCACTACCACTATCAGATTAGAGCCATAAAGGAGACTAGACATCTACCACTATCAGATTAGAGCCATAAGGGAGACTAGACATCTACCACTACCAAATTAGAGCCATAAGGGAGACTGGACATCTTCCACCCCACTCCCACTATCAGATTAGAGCCATAAGGGATACCAAACATCTACCACCCAAAACCACAATCAGATTAGAGCCATAAAGGAGACTAGAGATCTACCACCCCACTATCACTATCAGATTAGAGCAATAAGGTGGTCTAGACATCTACCACTACCAGATGAGAGCCATAAGGGAGACTAGACATCTTCCATCCCCAATTCAACTATCAGATTAGAGCCATAAGGGAGACTAGACACATACCACTATCAGATTAGAGCCATAAGGGAGACTAGACATACACCACTATCAGATTAGAGACATAATGGAGACTAGACACCACCACTATCAGATTAGAGCCATAAGGGAGACTAGACATCTACCACTACCAAATTAGAGCTATAAGGGAGACTAGACACCTTCCACCCCACTACCACTATCAGATTAGAGCCATAAAGGAGACTAGACATATACCACCACCAGATTAGATCCAAAAGGGAGTCTAGACATCTCAAATCCCACTACCACTATCAGATTAGAGCCATAAGGGAGACAAGACATCTTCCACCCAACTACCACTATCAGATTAGAGCCATAAAGGAGATTAGTCATATGCCACTATCAGATTAGAGCCATAAGGGAGACTAGACATCTTCCACCCCACTACCACTATCAGATTAGAGCCATAAAGGAGACTAGACATCTACCACTATCAGATTAGAGCCATAAGGGAGACTAGACATCTACCACTATTAGATTCGAGCCATAAGGGAGACTAGACATCTACCACTATCAGATAAAAGCTATAAGGGAGACTAGACCTCTACCACTATCAGATTAGAGCCATAAGGGAGTCTAGACCTCTACCACTATCAGATTAGAGCCATAGGGTAGACTAGACATCTACAAACCCACTACCACTATCAGATTATAGCCATAAAGGAGACTAGAGATCTACCACCCCACTCCCACTATCAGATTAGAGCCATAAGGGATACCAAACATCTACCACCCCACTACCACTATCATATTAAAGCCATAGAGGAGACTAGTGATCTACCACCCCACTACCACTATCAGATTAGAGCAATACGGTGGTCTAGACTTCTACCACTACCAGATGAGAGCCATAAGTGAGACTGGACATCTTCCATCCCCAATTCAACTATCAGATTAGAGCCATAAGGGAGACTAGACATGTACCACTATCAGATTAGAGCCATAAGGGAGACTAGACATCTACCACTACCACATTAGAGCCATAAGGGAGACTAGACATCTTCCACCCCACTACCACTATCAGATTAGAGCCATAAAGGAGACTAGACATCTACCACTATCAGATTAGAGCCATAAGGGAGACTAGACATCTACCACTACCAAATTAGAGCCATAAGGGAGAATAGGCATCTACCACCAGATTAGATCCATAAGGGAGTCTAGACATCTTCCATCCCCAATACCACTATCAGATTAGAGACATAAGGGAGACTAGACATCTACCGCTATCAGATTAGAGCCATAATGGAGAATAGGCATCTACCACCACCAGATTAGATCCATAAGGGAGTCTAGACATCTTCCACCCTACTACCACTATCAGATTGGAACCATAAGGGAGACTAAAAATCTGCCACTCCCAGATGAGAGCCATAAGGGAGACTAGACATCTTCCATCCCCACTACCACTATCAGATTAGAGCCATAAGGGAGGCTTGACACCTACCACTATCAGATTAGAGCCATAAGGGAGAATAGACACCTACCACTATCAGATTAGAGCCATAAGGGAGACTAGACATCTTCCACCCCACTACCACTATCAGATTGGAGCCGTAAGGGAGACTAGACATCTTCCACTATCATATTTTGGGCAAAAGGGAGTCTAGACATCTACCACCTGACTACCATTATCAAATTAGAGCCATAAGGGAGACTAGACATCTGCCACTCCCAGATGAGAGCCATAAGGGAGACTAGCCATCTTCCATCCCCACTACCACTATCAGATTAGAGCAATAAGGGAGAATAGACCTCTACCACTATCAGATTAGAGCCATAAGGGAGACTAGACCTCTACCACTATCAGATAAAAGCCATAAGGGAGACTAGACATATACCACTATCAGATTAGAGCCATAAGGGAGACTAGACATCTTCCACCCCACTACCACTACCACATTAGAGCCATAAGGGAGACTAGACATCTTCCACCCCACTACCACTATCAGATTAGAGCCATAAAGGAGACTAGACATCTACCACTATCAGATTAGAGCCATAAGGGAGACTAGACATCTACCACTACCAAATTAGAGCCATAAGGGAGAATAGGCATCTACCACCAGATTAGATCCATAAGGGAGTCTAGACATCTTCCATCCCCAATACCACTATCAGATTAGAGACATAAGGGAGACTAGACATCTACCGCTATCAGATTAGAGCCATAATGGAGAATAGGCATCTACCACCACCAGATTAGATCCATAAGGGAGTCTAGACATCTTCCACCCTACTACCACTATCAGATTGGAACCATAAGGGAGACTAAAAATCTGCCACTCCCAGATGAGAGCCATAAGGGAGACTAGACATCTTCCATCCCCACTACCACTATCAGATTAGAGCCATAAGGGAGGCTTGACACCTACCACTATCAGATTAGAGCCATAAGGGAGAATAGACACCTACCACTATCAGATTAGAGCCATAAGGGAGACTAGACATCTTCCACCCCACTACCACTATCAGATTGGAGCCGTAAGGGAGACTAGACATCTTCCACTATCATATTTTGGGCAAAAGGGAGTCTAGACATCTACCACCTGACTACCATTATCAAATTAGAGCCATAAGGGAGACTAGACATCTGCCACTCCCAGATGAGAGCCATAAGGGAGACTAGCCATCTTCCATCCCCACTACCACTATCAGATTAGAGCAATAAGGGAGAATAGACCTCTACCACTATCAGATTAGAGCCATAAGGGAGACTAGACCTCTACCACTATCAGATAAAAGCCATAAGGGAGACTAGACATATACCACTATCAGATTAGAGCCATAAGGGAGACTAGACATCTTCCACCCCACTACCACTATCAGATTAGAGCCATAAAGGAGACGAGACATCTACCACTATCAGATTAGAGCCATAAAGGAGACGAGACATCTACCATTATCAAATTAGAGCCATAAGGGAGACTAGACATCTACCACTATCAGATTAGAGCCATAAGGGAGCCTAGACATCTACCACCCCACTACGACTATCAGATTAGAGCCATAAGGGATACCAAACATCTACCACCCACTACCACTATCATATTAGAGCCATAAAGGGAGACTAGACATCTACCACTATCAGATTAGAGCCATAAGGGAGTCTAGACCTCTACCACTATCAGATTAGAGCCATAGGGTAGACTAGACATCTACAAACCCACTACCACTATCAGATTGGAGCCGTAAGGGAGACTAGACATCTTCCACTATCATATTTTGGGCAAAAGGGAGTCTAGACATCTACCACCTGACTACCATTATCAAATTAGAGCCATAAGGGAGACTAGACATCTGCCACTCCCAGATGAGAGCCATAAGGGAGACTAGCCATCTTCCATCCCCACTACCACTATCAGATTAGAGCAATAAGGGAGAATAGACCTCTACCACTATCAGATTAGAGCCATAAGGGAGACTAGACCTCTACCACTATCAGATAAAAGCCATAAGGGAGACTAGACATATACCACTATCAGATTAGAGCCATAAGGGAGACTAGACATCTTCCACCCCACTACCACTACCACATTAGAGCCATAAGGGAGACTAGACATCTTCCACCCCACTACCACTATCAGATTAGAGCCATAAAGGAGACTAGACATCTACCACTATCAGATTAGAGCCATAAGGGAGACTAGACATCTACCACTACCAAATTAGAGCCATAAGGGAGAATAGGCATCTACCACCAGATTAGATCCATAAGGGAGTCTAGACATCTTCCATCCCCAATACCACTATCAGATTAGAGACATAAGGGAGACTAGACATCTACCGCTATCAGATTAGAGCCATAATGGAGAATAGGCATCTACCACCACCAGATTAGATCCATAAGGGAGTCTAGACATCTTCCACCCTACTACCACTATCAGATTGGAACCATAAGGGAGACTAAAAATCTGCCACTCCCAGATGAGAGCCATAAGGGAGACTAGACATCTTCCATCCCCACTACCACTATCAGATTAGAGCCATAAGGGAGGCTTGACACCTACCACTATCAGATTAGAGCCATAAGGGAGAATAGACACCTACCACTATCAGATTAGAGCCATAAGGGAGACTAGACATCTTCCACCCCACTACCACTATCAGATTGGAGCCGTAAGGGAGACTAGACATCTTCCACTATCATATTTTGGGCAAAAGGGAGTCTAGACATCTACCACCTGACTACCATTATCAAATTAGAGCCATAAGGGAGACTAGACATCTGCCACTCCCAGATGAGAGCCATAAGGGAGACTAGCCATCTTCCATCCCCACTACCACTATCAGATTAGAGCAATAAGGGAGAATAGACCTCTACCACTATCAGATTAGAGCCATAAGGGAGACTAGACCTCTACCACTATCAGATAAAAGCCATAAGGGAGACTAGACATATACCACTATCAGATTAGAGCCATAAGGGAGACTAGACATCTTCCACCCCACTACCACTATCAGATTAGAGCCATAAAGGAGACGAGACATCTACCACTATCAGATTAGAGCCATAAAGGAGACGAGACATCTACCATTATCAAATTAGAGCCATAAGGGAGACTAGACATCTACCACTATCAGATTAGAGCCATAAGGGAGCCTAGACATCTACCACCCCACTACGACTATCAGATTAGAGCCATAAGGGATACCAAACATCTACCACCCACTACCACTATCATATTAGAGCCATAAAGGGAGACTAGACATCTACCACTATCAGATTAGAGCCATAAGGGAGTCTAGACCTCTACCACTATCAGATTAGAGCCATAGGGTAGACTAGACATCTACAAACCCACTACCACTATCAGATTATAGCCATAAAGGAGACTAGAGATCTACCACCCCACTCCCACTATCAGATTAGAGCCATAAGGGATACCAAACATCTACCACCCCACTACCACTATCATATTAAAGCCATAGAGGAGACTAGTGATCTACCACCCCACTACCACTATCAGATTAGAGCAATACGGTGGTCTAGACTTCTACCACTACCAGATGAGAGCCATAAGTGAGACTGGACATCTTCCATCCCCAATTCAACTATCAGATTAGAGCCATAAGGGAGACTAGACATGTACCACTATCAGATTAGAGCCATAAGGGAGACTAGACATCTACCACTACCACATTAGAGCCATAAGGGAGACTAGACATCTTCCACCCCACTACCACTATCAGATTAGAGCCATAAAGGAGACTAGACATCTACCACTATCAGATTAGAGCCATAAGGGAGACTAGACATCTACCACTACCAAATTAGAGCCATAAGGGAGAATAGGCATCTACCACCAGATTAGATCCATAAGGGAGTCTAGACATCTTCCATCCCCAATACCACTATCAGATTAGAGACATAAGGGAGACTAGACATCTACCGCTATCAGATTAGAGCCATAATGGAGAATAGGCATCTACCACCACCAGATTAGATCCATAAGGGAGTCTAGACATCTTCCACCCTACTACCACTATCAGATTGGAACCATAAGGGAGACTAAAAATCTGCCACTCCCAGATGAGAGCCATAAGGGAGACTAGACATCTTCCATCCCCACTACCACTATCAGATTAGAGCCATAAGGGAGGCTTGACACCTACCACTATCAGATTAGAGCCATAAGGGAGAATAGACACCTACCACTATCAGATTAGAGCCATAAAGGAGACGAGACATCTACCACTATCAGATTAGAGCCATAAAGGAGACGAGACATCTACCATTATCAAATTAGAGCCATAAGGGAGACTAGACATCTACCACTATCAGATTAGAGCCATAAGGGAGCCTAGACATCTACCACCCCACTACGACTATCAGATTAGAGCCATAAGGGATACCAAACATCTACCACCCACTACCACTATCATATTAGAGCCATAAAGGGAGACTAGACATCTACCACCCCACAACCACAATCAGATTAGAGCCATAAAGGAGATTAGGCATATGCCACTATCAGATTAGAGCCGTAAAGGAGACTAGACATCTACCACCCACAACCACAATCAGATTAGAGACATAAAGGAGACTAGAGATCTACCACCCCACTATCACTATCAGATTAGAGCAATAAGGTGGTAGACATCTACCACTACCAGATGAGAGCCATAAGGGAGACTAGACATCTTCCATCCCCAATTCAACTATCAGATTAGAGCCATAAGGGAGACTAGACACATACCACTATCAGATTAGAGCCATAAGGGAGACTAGACATCTACCACTATTAGATTCGAGCCATAAGGGAGACTAGACATCTACCACTATCAGATAAAAGCTATAAGGGAGACTAGACCTCTACCACTATCAGATTAGAGCCATAAGGGAGTCTAGACCTCTACCACTATCAGATTAGAGCCATAGGGTAGACTAGACATCTACAAACCCACTACCACTATCAGATTATAGCCATAAAGGAGACTAGAGATCTACCACCCCACTCCCACTATCAGATTAGAGCCATAAGGGATACCAAACATCTACCACCCCACTACCACTATCATATTAAAGCCATAGAGGAGACTAGTGATCTACCACCCCACTACCACTATCAGATTAGAGCAATACGGTGGTCTAGACTTCTACCACTACCAGATGAGAGCCATAAGTGAGACTGGACATCTTCCATCCCCAATTCAACTATCAGATTAGAGCCATAAGGGAGACTAGACATGTACCACTATCAGATTAGAGCCATAAGGGAGACTAGACATCTACCACTACCACATTAGAGCCATAAGGGAGACTAGACATCTTCCACCCCACTACCACTATCAGATTAGAGCCATAAAGGAGACTAGACATCTACCACTATCAGATTAGAGCCATAAGGGAGACTAGACATCTACCACTACCAAATTAGAGCCATAAGGGAGAATAGGCATCTACCACCAGATTAGATCCATAAGGGAGTCTAGACATCTTCCATCCCCAATACCACTATCAGATTAGAGACATAAGGGAGACTAGACATCTACCGCTATCAGATTAGAGCCATAATGGAGAATAGGCATCTACCACCACCAGATTAGATCCATAAGGGAGTCTAGACATCTTCCACCCTACTACCACTATCAGATTGGAACCATAAGGGAGACTAAAAATCTGCCACTCCCAGATGAGAGCCATAAGGGAGACTAGACATCTTCCATCCCCACTACCACTATCAGATTAGAGCCATAAGGGAGGCTTGACACCTACCACTATCAGATTAGAGCCATAAGGGAGAATAGACACCTACCACTATCAGATTAGAGCCATAAGGGAGACTAGACATCTTCCACCCCACTACCACTATCAGATTGGAGCCGTAAGGGAGACTAGACATCTTCCACTATCATATTTTGGGCAAAAGGGAGTCTAGACATCTACCACCTGACTACCATTATCAAATTAGAGCCATAAGGGAGACTAGACATCTGCCACTCCCAGATGAGAGCCATAAGGGAGACTAGCCATCTTCCATCCCCACTACCACTATCAGATTAGAGCAATAAGGGAGAATAGACCTCTACCACTATCAGATTAGAGCCATAAGGGAGACTAGACCTCTACCACTATCAGATAAAAGCCATAAGGGAGACTAGACATATACCACTATCAGATTAGAGCCATAAGGGAGACTAGACATCTTCCACCCCACTACCACTATCAGATTAGAGCCATAAAGGAGACGAGACATCTACCACTATCAGATTAGAGCCATAAAGGAGACGAGACATCTACCATTATCAAATTAGAGCCATAAGGGAGACTAGACATCTACCACTATCAGATTAGAGCCATAAGGGAGCCTAGACATCTACCACCCCACTACGACTATCAGATTAGAGCCATAAGGGATACCAAACATCTACCACCCACTACCACTATCATATTAGAGCCATAAAGGGAGACTAGACATCTACCACCCCACAACCACAATCAGATTAGAGCCATAAAGGAGATTAGGCATATGCCACTATCAGATTAGAGCCGTAAAGGAGACTAGACATCTACCACCCACAACCACAATCAGATTAGAGACATAAAGGAGACTAGAGATCTACCACCCCACTATCACTATCAGATTAGAGCAATAAGGTGGTAGACATCTACCACTACCAGATGAGAGCCATAAGGGAGACTAGACATCTTCCATCCCCAATTCAACTATCAGATTAGAGCCATAAGGGAGACTAGACACATACCACTATCAGATTAGAGCCATAAGGGAGACTAGACATATACCACTATCAGATTAGAGACATAATGGAGACTAGACACCACCACTATCAGATTAGAGCCATAAGGGACACTAGACATCTACCACTACCAAATTAGAGCTATAAGGGAGACTAGACATCTTCCACCCCACTACCACTATTAGATTAGAGCCATAAAGGAGACTAGACATATACCACCACCAGATAGATCCAAAAGGGAGTCTAGACATCTACCACTACCAGATGAGAGCCATAAGTGAGACTAGACATCTTCCATCCCCAATTAAACTATCAGATTAGAGCCATAAGGGAGACTAGACACCTACCACTATCAGATTAGAGCCATAAGGGAGACTAGACATATACCACTATCAGATTAGAGACATAAGGGAGACTAGACACCACCACTATCAGATTAGAGCCATAAGGGAGACTAGACATCTACCACTACCAAATTAGAGCTATAAGGGAGACTAGACATCTACCACCCCACTAACACTATCAGATTAGAGCCATAAAGGAGATTAGGCATATGCCACTATCGGATTAGAGCCATAATGGAGACTAGACATCTACCACCCCACTACCACTGTCAGATTAGAGCCATAAGGGAGACTAGACATCTAACCACTATCAGATTAGAGCCATAAGGGAGACAAGTCATCTTCCACCCCACTACCACTATCAGATTAGAGCCATAAAGGAGACGAGACATCCACCACTATCAGATTAGAGCCATACGGAGTCTAGACATCTTCCACCCCACAACCACAATCAGATTAGTGCCATAAAGAATATTAGCCATATGCCACTATCAGATTAGAGCCAAAAGGGAGAATAGACATCTACCACTATCAGATTAGAGCCATAAGGGAAACTAGATATCTACCACTATCAGATTAGAGCCATAGGGGAGACTAGACCTCTACCACTATCAGATTAGAGCCATAAGGGAGACTAGACATCTACCACCCCACAACCACAATCAGATTAGAGCCATAAAGGAGATTAGGCATATGCTACTATCAGATTAGAGCCGTAAAGGAGACTAGACATCTACCACCCACAACCACAATCAGATTAGAGCCATAAAGGAGACTAGAGATCTACCACCCCACTGTCACTATCAGATTAGAGCAATAAGGTGGTCTAGACATCTACCACTACCAGATGAGAGCCATAAGGGAGACATGACATCTTCCATCCCCAATTCAACTATCAGATTAGAGCCATAAGGGAGACTAGACACATACCACTATCAGATTAGAGCCATAAGGGAGACTAGACATACACCACTATCAGATTAGAGACATAATGGAGACTAGACACCACCACTATCAGATTAGAGCCATAAGGGAGACTAGACATCTACCACTACCAAATTAGAGCTATAAGGGAGACTAGACATCTTCCACCCCACTACCACTATCAGATTAGAGCCATAAAGGAGACTAGACATATACCACCACCAGATTAGATCCAAAAGGGAGTCTAGACATCTCAAATCCCACTACCACTATCAGATTAGAGCCATAAGGGAGACAAGACATCTTCCACCCAACTACCACTATCAGATTAGAGCCATAAAGGAGACGAGACATCTAACCACTATCAGATTAGAGCCATAAGGGAGACTAGACATCTAACCACTATCAGATTAGAGCCATAAGTGAGACTAGACATCTAACCACTATCAGATTAGAGCCATAAGGGAGACTAGACATCTACCACAATCAGATTAGAGCCATAAAGGAGATTAGTCATATGCCACTATCAGATTAGAGCCATAAGGGAGACTAGACATCTTCCACCCCACTACCACTATCAGATTAGAGCCATAAAGGAGACTAGACATCTAACCACTATCAGATTAGAGCCATAAGGGAGACAAGTCATCTTCCACCCCACTACCACTATCAGATTAGAGCCATAAAGGAGACGAGACATCCACCACTATCAGATTAGAGCCATACGGAGTCTAGACATCTTCCACCCCACAACCACAATCAGATTAGTGCCATAAAGAATATTAGCCATATGCCACTATCAGATTAGAGCCAAAAGGGAGAATAGACATCTACCACTATCAGATTAGAGCCATAAGGGAAACTAGATATCTACCACTATCAGATTAGAGCCATAAAGGAGACTAGACATCTACCACTATCAGATTAGAGCCATAAGGGAGACTAGACATCTACCACTATTAGATTCGAGCCATAAGGGAGACTAGACATCTACCACTATCAGATAAAAGCTATAAGGGAGACTAGACCTCTACCACTATCAGATTAGAGCCATAAGGGAGTCTAGACCTCTACCACTATCAGATTAGAGCCATAGGGGAGACTAGACATCTACAAACCCACTACCACTATCAGATTATAGCCATAAAGGAGACTAGAGATCTACCACCCCACTCCCACTATCAGATTAGAGCCATAAGGGATACCAAACATCTACCACCCCACTACCACTATCATATTAAAGCCATAGAGGAGACTAGTGATCTACCACCCCACTACCACTATCAGATTAGAGCAATACGGTGGTCTAGACTTCTACCACTACCAGATGAGAGCCATAAGTGAGACTGGACATCTTCCATCCCCAATTCAACTATCAGATTAGAGCCATAAGGGAGACTAGACATGTACCACTATCAGATTAGAGCCATAAGGGAGACTAGACATCTACCACTACCACATTAGAGCCATAAGGGAGACTAGACATCTTCCACCCCACTACCACTATCAGATTAGAGCCATAAAGGAGACTAGACATCTACCACTATCAGATTAGAGCCATAAGGGAGACTAGACATCTACCACTACCAAATTAGAGCCATAAGGGAGAATAGGCATCTACCACCACCAGATTAGATCCAAAAGGGAGTCTAGACATCTTCCATCCCCAATACCACTATCAGATTAGAGACATAAGGGAGACTAGACATCTACCGCTATCAGATTAGAGCCATAATGGAGAATAGGCATCTACCACCACCAGATTAGATCCATAAGGGAGTCTAGACATCTTCCACCCTACTACCACTATCAGATTGGAACCATAAGGGAGACTAAAAATCTGCTACTCCCAGATGAGAGCCATAAGGGAGACTAGACATCTTCCATCCCCACTACCACTATCAGATTAGAGCCATAAGGGAGGCTTGACACCTACCACTATCAGATTAGAGCCATAAGGGAGAATAGACACCTACCACTATCAGATTAGAGCCATACGGGAGACTAGACATCTTCCACCCCACTACCACTATCATATTGGAGCCATAAGGGAGACTAGACATCTTCCACTATCATATTTGGGGCATAAGGGAGTCTAGACATCTACCACCTGACTACCATTATCAAATTAGAGCCATAAGGGAGACTAGACATCTGCCACTCCCAAATGAGAGCCATAAGGGAGACTAGAAATCTTCCATCCCCACTACCACTATCAGATTAGAGCAATAAGGGAGAATAGACCTCTACCACTATCAGATTAGAGCCATAAGGGAGACTAGACCTCTACCACTATCAGATAAAAGCCATAAGGGAGACTAGACATATACCACTATCAGATTAGAGCCATAAGGGAGACTAGACATCTTCCACCCCACTACCACTATCAGATTAGAGCCATAAAGGAGACGAGACATCTACCACTATCAGATTAGAGCCATAAAGGAGACGAGACATCTACCATTATCAAATTAGAGCCATAAGGGAGACTAGACATCTACCACTATCAGATTAGAGCCATAAGGGAGCCTAGACATCTAACACCCCACTACGACTATCAGATTAGAGCCATAAGGGATACCAAACATCTACCACCCACTACCACTATCATATTAGAGCCATAAAGGGAGACTAGACATCTACCACCCCACAACCACAATCAGATTAGAGCCATAAAGGAGATTAGGCATATGCCACTATCAGATTAGAGCCGTAAAGGAGACTAGACATCTACCACCCACAACCACAATCAGATTAGAGCCATAAAGGAGACTAGAGATCTACCACCCCACTATCACTATCAGATTAGAGCAATAAGGTGGTCTAGAACTCTACCACTACCAGATGAGAGCCATAAGGGAGACTAGACATCTTCCATCCCCAATTCAACTATCAGATTAGAGCCATAAGGGAGACTAGACACATACCACTATCAGATTAGAGCCATAAGGGAGACTAGACATATACCACTATCAGATTAGAGACATAATGGAGACTAGACACCACCACTATCAGATTAGAGCCATAAGGGACACTAGACATCTACCACTACCAAATTAGAGCTATAAGGGAGACTAGACATCTTCCACCCCACTACCACTATTAGATTAGAGCCATAAAGGAGTCTAGACATATACCACCACCAGATAGATCCAAAAGGGAGTCTAGACATCTCAAATCCCACTACCACTATCAGATTAGAGCCATAAGGGAGACAAGACATCTTCCACCCCACTACCACTATCAGATTAGAGCCATAAAGGAGACAAGACATCTAACCACTATCAGATTAGAGCCATAAGTGAGACTAGACATCTAACCACTATCAGATTAGAGCCATAAGGGAGACTAGACATCTACCACAATCAGATTAGAGCCATAAAGGAGATTAGGCATATGCCACTATCAGATTAGAGCCGTAATGGAGACTAGACATCTACCACCCCACTACCACTGTCAGATTAGAGCCATAAGGGAGACTAGACATCTAACCACTATCAGATTAGAGCCATAAGGGAGACTAGACATCTACCACTATCAGATTAGAGCCATAAGGGAGACAAGTCATCTTCCACCCCACTACCACTATCAGATTAGAGCCATAAAGGAGATTAGGCATATGCCACTATCAGATTAGAGCCATAGGGGAGACTAGACCTCTACCACTATCAGATTAGAGCCATAAGGGAGACTAGATATCTACCACTATCAGATTAGAGCCATAGGGGAGACTAGACCTCTACCACTATCAGATTAGAGCCATAAGGGAGACTAGACCTCTACCACTATCAGATTAGAGCCATAAGGGAGACTAGACATCTACCACCCCACAACCACAATCAGATTAGAGCCATAAAGGAGATTAGGCATATGCCACTATCAGATTAGAGCCGTAAAGGAGACTAGACATCTACCACCCACAACCACAATCAGATTAGAGCCATAAAGGAGATTAGGCATATGCCACTATCAGATTAGAGCTGTAATGGAGACTAGACATCTACCACCCCACTACCACTGTCAGATTAGAGCCATAAGGGAGACTAGACATCTACCACTATCAGATTAGAGCCATAAGGGAGACAAGTCATCTTCCACCCCACTACCACTATCAGATTAGAGCCATAAAGGAGACGAGACATCCACCACTATCAGATTAGAGCCATACGGAGTCTGGACATCTTCCACCCCACAACCACAATCAGATTAGAGCCATAAAGGAGATTAGGCATATGCCACTATCAGATTAGAGCCAAAAGGGAGAATAGACATCTACCACTATCAGATTAGAGCCATAAGGGAGACAAGATATCTACCACTATCAGATTAGAGCCATAGGGGAGACTAGACCTCTACCACTATCAGATTAGAGCCATAGGGGAGACTAGACCTCTACCACTATCAGATTAGAGCCATAAGGGAGACTAGACATCTACCACCCCACAACCACAATCAGATTAGAGCCATAAAGGAGATTAGGCATATGCCACTATCAGATTAGAGCCGTAAAGGAGACTAGACATCTACCACCCACAACCACAATCAGATTAGAGCCATAAAGGAGACTAGAGATCTACCACCCCACTAGCACTATCAGATTAGAGCAATAAGGTGGTCTAGACATCTACCACTACCAGATGAGAGCCATAAGGGAGACTAGACATCTTCCATCCCCAATTCAACTATCAGATTAGAGCCATAAGGGAGACTAGACACATACCACTATCAGATTAGAGCCATAAGGGAGACTAGACATACACCACTATCAGATTAGAGACATAATGGAGACTAGACACCACCACTATCAGATTAGATCCAAAAGGAAGTCTAGACATCTCAAATCCCACTACCACTATCAGATTAGAGCCATAAGGGAGACAAGACATCTTCCACCCAACTACCACTATCAGATTAGAGCCATAAGGGAGACGAGACATCTAACCACTATCAGATTAGAGCCATAAGGGAGACTAGACATCTAACCACTATCAGATTAGAGCCATAAGTGAGACTAGACATCTAACCACTATCAGATTAGAGCCATAAGGGACACTAGACATCTACCACAATCAGATTAGAGCCATAAAGGAGATTAGGCATATGCCACTATCAGATTAGAGCCATAAGAGAGACTAGACATCTTCCACCCCACTACCACTATCAGATTAGAGCCATAAAGGAGACTAGACATCTACCACTATCAGATTAGAGCCATAAGGGAGACTAGACATCTACCACTATTAGATTCGAGCCATAAGGGAGACTAGACATCTACCACTATCAGATAAAAGCTATAAGGGAGACTAGACCTCTACCACTATCAGATTAGAGCCATAAGGGAGTCTAGACCTCTACCACTATCAGATTAGAGCCATAGGGGAGACTAGACATCTACAAACCCACTACCACTATCAGATTATAGCCATAAAGGAGACTAGAGATCTACCACCCCACTCCCACTATCAGATTAGAGCCATAAGGGATACCAAACATCTACCACCCCACTACCACTATCATATTAAAGCCATAGAGGAGACTAGTGATCTACCACCCCACTACCACTATGAGATTAGAGCAATAAGGTGGTCTAGACTTCTACCACTATTAGATGAGAGCCATAAGTGAGACTGGACATCTTCCATCCCCAATTCAACTATCAGATTAGAGCCATAAGGGAGACTAGACATGTACCACTATAAGATTAGAGCCATAAGGGAGACTAGACATCTACCACTACCACATTAGAGCCATAAGGGAGACTAGACATCTTCCACCCCACTACCACTATCAGATTAGAGCCATAAAGGCGACTAGACATCTACCACTATCAGATTAGAGCCATAAGGGAGACTAGACATCTACCACTACCAAATTAGAGCCATAAGGGAGACTAGACATCTTCCACCCCACTACCACTATCAGATTAGTGCCATAAAGGAGACAGGAGATCTACCACCCCACTCCCACTATCAGATTAGAGCCATAAAGGAGACTAGAGATCTACCACCCCACTACCACTATCAGATTAGAGCAATAAGGTGGTCTAGACATCTACCACTACCAGATGAGAGCCATAAGTGAGACTAGACATCTTCCATCCCCAATTAAACTATCAGATTAGAGCCATAAGGGAGACTAGACACCTACCACTATCAGATTAGAGCCAAAAGGGAGACTAGACATATACCACTATCAGATTAGAGACATAAGGGAGACTAGACACCACCACTATCAGATTAGAGCCATAAGGGAGACTAGACATCTACCACTACCAAATTAGAGCTATAAGGGAGACTAGACATCTACCACCCCACTAACACTATCAGATTAGAGCCATAAAGGAGATTAGGCATATGCCACTATCGGATTAGAGCCATAATGGAGACTAGACATCTACCACCCCACTACCACTGTCAGATTAGAGCCATAAGGGAGACTAGACATCTAACCACTATCAGATTAGAGCCATAAGGGAGACTAGACATCTACCACTATCAGATTAGAGCCATAAGGGAGACAAGTCATCTTCCACCCCACTACCACTATCAGATTAGAGCCATAAAGGAGACGAGACATCCACCACTATCAGATTAGAGCCATACGGAGTCTAGACATCTTCCACCCCACAACCACAATCAGATTAGTGCCATAAAGAATATTAGGCATATGCCACTATCAGATTAGAGCCAAAAGGGAGAATAGACATCTACCACTATCAGATTAGAGCCATAAGGGAAACTAGATATCTACCACTATCAGATTAGAGCCATAGGGGAGACTAGACCTCTACCACTATCAGATTAGAGCCATAAGGGAGACTAGACATCTACCACCCCACAACCACAATCAGATTAGAGCCATAAAGGAGATTAGGCATATGCCACTATCAGATTAGAGCCGTAAAGGAGACTAGACATCTACCACCCACAACCACAATCAGATTAGAGCAATAAGGTGGTCTAGACATCTACCACTACCAGATGAGAGCCATAAGGGAGACTAGACATCTTCCATCCCCAATTCAACTATCAGATTAGAGCCATAAGGGAGACTAGACACATACCACTATCAGATTAGAGCCATAAGGGAGACTAGACATACACCACTATCAGATTAGAGACATAATGGAGACTAGACACCACCACTATCAGATTAGAGCCATAAGGGAGACTAGACATCTACCACTACCAAATTAGAGCTATAAGGGAGACTAGACACCTTCCACCCCACTACCACTATCAGATTAGAGCCATAAAGGAGACTAGACATATACCACCACCAGATTAGATCCAAAAGGGAGTCTAGACATCTCAAATCCCACTACCACTATCAGATTAGAGCCATAAGGGAGACAAGACATCTTCCACCCAACTACCACTATCAGATTAGAGCCATAAAGGAGACGAGACATCTAACCACTATCAGATTAGAGCCATAAGGGAGACTAGACATCTAACCACTATCAGATTAGAGCCATAAGTGAGACTAGACATCTAACCACTATCAGATTAGAGCCATAAGGGAGACTAGACATCTACCACAATCAGATTAGAGCCATAAAGGAGATTAGTCATATGCCACTATCAGATTAGAGCCATAAGGGAGACTAGACATCTTCCACCCCACTACCACTATCAGATTAGAGCCATAAAGGAGACTAGACATCTACCACTATCAGATTAGAGCCATAAGGGAGACTAGACATCTACCACTATTAGATTCGAGCCATAAGGGAGACTAGACATCTACCACTATCAGATAAAAGCTATACGGGAGACTAGACCTCTACCACTATCAGATTAGAGCCATAAGGGAGTCTAGACCTCTACCACTATCAGATTAGAGCCATAGGGTAGACTAGACATCTACAAACCCACTACCACTATCAGATTATAGCCATAAAGGAGACTAGAGATCTACCACCCCACTCCCACTATCAGATTAGAGCCATAAGGGATACCAAACATCTACCACCCCACTACCACTATCATATTAAAGCCATAGAGGAGACTAGTGATCTACCACCCCACTACCACTATCAGATTAGAGCAATACGGTGGTCTAGACTTCTACCACTACCAGATGAGAGCCATAAGTGAGACTGGACATCTTCCATCCCCAATTCAACTATCAGATTAGAGCCATAAGGGAGACTAGACATGTACCACTATCAGATTAGAGCCATAAGGGAGACTAGACATCTACCACTACCACATTAGAGCCATAAGGGAGACTAGACATCTTCCACCCCACTACCACTATCAGATTAGAGCCATAAAGGAGACTAGACATCTACCACTATCAGATTAGAGCCATAAGGGAGACTAGACATCTACCACTACCAAATTAGAGCCATAAGGGAGAATAGGCATCTACCACCACCAGATTAGATCCATAAGGGAGTCTAGACATCTTCCATCCCCAATACCACTATCAGATTAGAGACATAAGGGAGACTAGACATCTACCGCTATCAGATTAGAGCCATAATGGAGAATAGGCATCTACCACCACCAGATTAGATCCATAAGGGAGTCTAGACATCTTCCACCCTACTACCACTATCAGATTGGAACCATAAGGGAGACTAAAAATCTGCCACTCCCAGATGAGAGCCATAAGGGAGACTAGACATCTTCCATCCCCACTACCACTATCAGATTAGAGCCATAAGGGAGGCTTGACACCTACCACTATCAGATTAGAGCCATAAGGGAGAATAGACACCTACCACTATCAGATTAGAGCCATAAGGGAGACTAGACATCTTCCACCCCACTACCACTATCAGATTGGAGCCGTAAGGGAGACTAGACATCTTCCACTATCATATTTTGGGCAAAAGGGAGTCTAGACATCTACCACCTGACTACCATTATCAAATTAGAGCCATAAGGGAGACTAGACATCTGCCACTCCCAGATGAGAGCCATAAGGGAGACTAGCCATCTTCCATCCCCACTACCACTATCAGATTAGAGCAATAAGGGAGAATAGACCTCTACCACTATCAGATTAGAGCCATAAGGGAGACTAGACCTCTACCACTATCAGATAAAAGCCATAAGGGAGACTAGACATATACCACTATCAGATTAGAGCCATAAGGGAGACTAGACATCTTCCACCCCACTACCACTATCAGATTAGAGCCATAAAGGAGACGAGACATCTACCACTATCAGATTAGAGCCATAAAGGAGACGAGACATCTACCATTATCAAATTAGAGCCATAAGGGAGACTAGACATCTACCACTATCAGATTAGAGCCATAAGGGAGCCTAGACATCTACCACCCCACTACGACTATCAGATTAGAGCCATAAGGGATACCAAACATCTACCACCCACTACCACTATCATATTAGAGCCATAAAGGGAGACTAGACATCTACCACCCCACAACCACAATCAGATTAGAGCCATAAAGGAGATTAGGCATATGCCACTATCAGATTAGAGCCGTAAAGGAGACTAGACATCTACCACCCACAACCACAATCAGATTAGAGACATAAAGGAGACTAGAGATCTACCACCCCACCATCACTATCAGATTAGAGCAATAAGGTGGTCTAGACATCTACCACTACCAGATGAGAGCCATAAGGGAGACTAGACATCTTCCATCCCCAATTCAACTATCAGATTAGAGCCATAAGGGAGACTAGACACATACCACTATCAGATTAGAGCCATAAGGGAGACTAGACATATACCACTATCAGATTAGAGACATAATGGAGACTAGACACCACCACTATCAGATTAGAGCCATAAGGGACACTAGACATCTACCACTACCAAATTAGAGCTATAAGGGAGACTAGACATCTTCCATCCCCACTACCACTATCAGATTAGAGCCATAAGGGAGGCTTGACACCTACCACTATCAGATTAGAGCCATAAGGGAGAATAGACACCTACCACTATCAGATTAGAGCCATAAGGGAGACTAGACATCTTCCACCCCACTACCACTATCAGATTGGAGCCGTAAGGGAGACTAGACATCTTCCACTATCATATTTTGGGCAAAAGGGAGTCTAGACATCTACCACCTGACTACCATTATCAAATTAGAGCCATAAGGGAGACTAGACATCTGCCACTCCCAGATGAGAGCCATAAGGGAGACTAGCCATCTTCCATCCCCACTACCACTATCAGATTAGAGCAATAAGGGAGAATAGACCTCTACCACTATCAGATTAGAGCCATAAGGGAGACTAGACCTCTACCCCTATCAGATAAAAGCCATAAGGGAGACTAGACATATACCACTATCAGATTAGAGCCATAAGGGAGACTAGACATCTTCCACCCCACTACCACTATCAGATTAGAGCCATAAAGGAGACGAGACATCTACCACTATCAGATTAGAGCCATAAAGGAGACGAGACATCTACCATTATCAAATTAGAGCCATAAGGGAGACTAGACATCTACCACTATCAGATTAGAGCCATAAGGGAGCCTAGACATCTACCACCCCACTACGACTATCAGATTAGAGCCATAAGGGATACCAAACATCTACCACCCACTACCACTATCATATTAGAGCCATAAAGGGAGACTAGACATCTACCACCCCACAACCACCATCAGATTAGAGCCATAAAGGAGATTAGGCATATGCCACTATCAGATTAGAGCCGTAAAGGAGACTAGACATCTACCACCCACAACCACAATCAGATTAGAGACATAAAGGAGACTAGAGATCTACCACCCCACCATCACTATCAGATTAGAGCAATAAGGTGGTCTAGACATCTACCACTACCAGATGAGAGCCATAAGGGAGACTAGACATCTTCCATCCCCAATTCAACTATCAGATTAGAGCCATAAGGGAGACTAGACACATACCACTATCAGATTAGAGCCATAAGGGAGACTAGACATATACCACTATCAGATTAGAGACATAATGGAGACTAGACACCACCACTATCAGATTAGAGCCATAAGGGACACTAGACATCTACCACTACCAAATTAGAGCTATAAGGGAGACTAGACATCTTCCACCCCACTACCACTATTAGATTAGAGCCATAAAGGAGACTAGACATATACCACCACCAGATAGATCCAAAAGGGAGTCTAGACATCTACCACTATCAGATTAGAGCCATAAGGGAGACTAGACATCTTCCACCCCACTACCACTATCAGATTGGAGCCGTAAGGGAGACTAGACATCTTCCACTATCATATTTTGGGCAAAAGGGAGTCTAGACATCTACCACCTGACTACCATTATCAAATTAGAGCCATAAGGGAGACTAGACATCTGCCACTCCCAGATGAGAGCCATAAGGGAGACTAGCCATCTTCCATCCCCACTACCACTATCAGATTAGAGCAATAAGGGAGAATAGACCTCTACCACTATCAGATTAGAGCCATAAGGGAGACTAGACCTCTACCACTATCAGATAAAAGCCATAAGGGAGACTAGACATATACCACTATCAGATTAGAGCCATAAGGGAGACTAGACATCTTCCACCCCACTACCACTATCAGATTAGAGCCATAAAGGAGACGAGACATCTACCACTATCAGATTAGAGCCATAAGGGAGCCTAGACATCTACCACCCCACTACGACTATCAGATTAGAGCCATAAGGGATACCAAACATCTACCACCCACTACCACTATCATATTAGAGCCATAAAGGGAGACTAGACATCTACCACCCCACAACCACAATCAGATTAGAGCCATAAAGGAGATTAGGCATATGCCACTATCAGATTAGAGCCGTAAAGGAGACTAGACATCTACCACCCACAACCACAATCAGATTAGAGACATAAAGGAGACTAGAGATCTACCACCCCACCATCACTATCAGATTAGAGCAATAAGGTGGTCTAGACATCTACCACTACCAGATGAGAGCCATAAGGGAGACTAGACATCTTCCATCCCCAATTCAACTATCAGATTAGAGCCATAAGGGAGACTAGACACATACCACTATCAGATTAGAGCCATAAGGGAGACTAGACATATACCACTATCAGATTAGAGACATAATGGAGACTAGACACCACCACTATCAGATTAGAGCCATAAGGGACACTAGACATCTACCACTACCAAATTAGAGCTATAAGGGAGACTAGACATCTTCCACCCCACTACCACTATTAGATTAGAGCCATAAAGGAGACTAGACATATACCACCACCAGATAGATCCAAAAGGGAGTCTAGACATCTACCACTACCAGATGAGAGCCATAAGTGAGACTAGACATCTTCCATCCCCAATTAAACTATCAGATTAGAGCCATAAGGGAGACTAGACACCTACCACTATCAGATTAGAGCCATAAGGGAGACTAGACATATACCACTATCAGATTAGAGACATAAGGGAGACTAGACACCACCACTATCAGATTAGAGCCATAAGGGAGACTAGACATCTACCACTACCAAATTAGAGCTATAAGGGAGACTAGACATCTACCACCCCACTAACACTATCAGATTAGAGCCATAAAGGAGATTAGGCATATGCCACTATCGGATTAGAGCCATAATGGAGACTAGACATCTACCACCCCACTACCACTGTCAGATTAGAGCCATAAGGGAGACTAGACATCTAACCACTATCAGATTAGAGCCATAAGGGAGACTAGACATCTACCACTATCAGATTAGAGCCATAAGGGAGACAAGTCATCTTCCACCCCACTACCACTATCAGATTAGAGCCATAAAGGAGACGAGACATCCACCACTATCAGATTAGAGCCATACGGAGTCTAGACATCTTCCACCCCACAACCACAATCAGATTAGTGCCATAAAGAGTATTAGGCATATGCCACTATCAGATTAGAGCCAAAAGGGAGAATAGACATCTACCACTATCAGATTAGAGCCATAAGGGAAACTAGATATCTACCACTATCAGATTAGAGCCATAGGGGAGACTAGACCTCTACCACTATCAGATTAGAGCCATAAGGGAGACTAGACATCTACCACCCCACAACCACAATCAGATTAGAGCCATAAAGGAGATTAGGCATATGCCACTATCAGATTAGAGCCGTAAAGGAGACTAGACATCTACCACCCACAACCACAATCAGATTAGAGCAATAAGGTGGTCTAGACATCTACCACTACCAGATGAGAGCCATAAGGGAGACTAGACATCTTCCATCCCCAATTCAACTATCAGATTAGAGCCATAAGGGAGACTAGACACATACCACTATCAGATTAGAGCCATAAGGGAGACTAGACATACACCACTATCAGATTAGAGACATAATGGAGACTAGACACCACCACTATCAGATTAGAGCCATAAGGGAGACTAGACATCTACCACTACCAAATTAGAGCTATAAGGGAGACTAGACACCTTCCACCCCACTACCACTATCAGATTAGAGCCATAAAGGAGACTAGACATATACCACCACCAGATTAGATCCAAAAGGGAGTCTAGACATCTCAAATCCCACTACCACTATCAGATTAGAGCCATAAGGGAGACAAGACATCTTCCACCCAACTACCACTATCAGATTAGAGCCATAAAGGAGACGAGACATCTAACCACTATCAGATTAGAGCCATAAGGGAGACTAGACATCTAACCACTATCAGATTAGAGCCATAAGTGAGACTAGACATCTAACCACTATCAGATTAGAGCCATAAGGGAGACTAGACATCTACCACAATCAGATTAGAGCCATAAAGGAGATTAGTCATATGCCACTATCAGATTAGAGCCATAAGGGAGACTAGACATCTTCCACCCCACTAAAACTATCAGATTAGAGCCATAAAGGAGACGAGACATCCACCACTATCAGATTAGAGCCATACGGAGTCTAGACATCTTCCACCCCACAACCACAATCAGATTAGTGCCATAAAGAGTATTAGGCATATGCCACTATCAGATTAGAGCCAAAAGGGAGAATAGACATCTACCACTATCAGATTAGAGCCATAAGGGAAACTAGATATCTACCACTATCAGATTAGAGCCATAGGGGAGACTAGACCTCTACCACTATCAGATTAGAGCCATAAGGGAGACTAGACATCTACCACCCCACAACCACAATCAGATTAGAGCCATAAAGGAGATTAGGCATATGCCACTATCAGATTAGAGCCGTAAAGGAGACTAGACATCTACCACCCACAACCACAATCAGATTAGAGCAATAAGGTGGTCTAGACATCTACCACTACCAGATGAGAGCCATAAGGGAGACTAGACATCTTCCATCCCCAATTCAACTATCAGATTAGAGCCATAAGGGAGACTAGACACATACCACTATCAGATTAGAGCCATAAGGGAGACTAGACATACACCACTATCAGATTAGAGACATAATGGAGACTAGACACCACCACTATCAGATTAGAGCCATAAGGGAGACTAGACATCTACCACTACCAAATTAGAGCTATAAGGGAGACTAGACACCTTCCACCCCACTACCACTATCAGATTAGAGCCATAAAGGAGACTAGACATATACCACCACCAGATTAGATCCAAAAGGGAGTCTAGACATCTCAAATCCCACTACCACTATCAGATTAGAGCCATAAGGGAGACAAGACATCTTCCACCCAACTACCACTATCAGATTAGAGCCATAAAGGAGACGAGACATCTAACCACTATCAGATTAGAGCCATAAGGGAGACTAGACATCTAACCACTATCAGATTAGAGCCATAAGTGAGACTAGACATCTAACCACTATCAGATTAGAGCCATAAGGGAGACTAGACATCTACCACAATCAGATTAGAGCCATAAAGGAGATTAGTCATATGCCACTATCAGATTAGAGCCATAAGGGAGACTAGACATCTTCCACCCCACTAAAACTATCAGATTAGAGCCATAAAGGAGACTAGACATCTACCACTATCAGATTAGAGCCATAAGGGAGACTAGACATCTACCACTATTAGATTCGAGCCATAAGGGAGACTAGACATCTACCACTATCAGATAAAAGCTATAAGGGAGACTAGACCTCTACCACTATCAGATTAGAGCCATAAGGGAGTCTAGACCTCTACCACTATCAGATTAGAGCCATAGGGTAGACTAGACATCTACAAACCCACTACCACTATCAGATTATAGCCATAAAGGAGACTAGAGATCTACCACCCCACTCCCACTATCAGATTAGAGCCATAAGGGATACCAAACATCTACCACCCCACTACCACTATCATATTAAAGCCATAGAGGAGACTAGTGATCTACCACCCCACTACCACTATCAGATTAGAGCAATACGGTGGTCTAGACTTCTACCACTACCAGATGAGAGCCATAAGTGAGACTGGACATCTTCCATCCCCAATTCAACTATCAGATTAGAGCCATAAGGGAGACTAGACATGTACCACTATCAGATTAGAGCCATAAGGGAGACTAGACATCTACCACTACCACATTAGAGCCATAAGGGAGACTAGACATCTTCCACCCCACTACCACTATCAGATTAGAGCCATAAAGGAGACTAGACATCTACCACTATCAGATTAGAGCCATAAGGGAGACTAGACATCTACCACTACCAAATTAGAGCCATAAGGGAGAATAGGCATCTACCACCACCAGATTAGATCCATAAGGGAGTCTAGACATCTTCCATCCCCAATACCACTATCAGATTAGAGACATAAGGGAGACTAGACATCTACCGCTATCAGATTAGAGCCATAATGGAGAATAGGCATCTACCACCACCAGATTAGATCCATAAGGGAGTCTAGACATCTTCCACCCTACTACCACTATCAGATTGGAACCATAAGGGAGACTAAAAATCTGCCACTCCCAGATGAGAGCCATAAGGGAGACTAGACATCTTCCATCCCCACTACCACTATCAGATTAGAGCCATAAGGGAGGCTTGACACCTACCACTATCAGATTAGAGCCATAAGGGAGAATAGACACCTACCACTTTCAGATTAGAGCCATAAGGGAGACTAGACATCTTCCACCCCACTACCACTATCAGATTGGAGCCGTAAGGGAGACTAGACATCTTCCACTATCATATTTTGGGCAAAAGGGAGTCTAGACATCTACCACCTGACTACCATTATCAAATTAGAGCCATAAGGGAGACTAGACATCTGCCACTCCCAGATGAGAGCCATAAGGGAGACTAGCCATCTTCCATCCCCACTACCACTATCAGATTAGAGCAATAAGGGAGAATAGACCTCTACCACTATCAGATTAGAGCCATAAGGGAGACTAGACCTCTACCACTATCAGATAAAAGCCATAAGGGAGACTAGACATATACCACTATCAGATTAGAGCCATAAGGGAGACTAGACATCTTCCACCCCACTACCACTATCAGATTAGAGCCATAAAGGAGACGAGACATCTACCACTATCAGATTAGAGCCATAAAGGAGACGAGACATCTACCATTATCAAATTAGAGCCATAAGGGAGACTAGACATCTACCACTATCAGATTAGAGCCATAAGGGAGCCTAGACATCTACCACCCCACTACGACTATCAGATTAGAGCCATAAGGGATACCAAACATCTACCACCCACTACCACTATCATATTAGAGCCATAAAGGGAGACTAGACATCTACCACCCCACAACCACAATCAGATTAGAGCCATAAAGGAGATTAGGCATATGCCACTATCAGATTAGAGCCGTAAAGGAGACTAGACATCTACCACCCACAACCACAATCAGATTAGAGACATAAAGGAGACTAGAGATCTACCACCCCACCATCACTATCAGATTAGAGCAATAAGGTGGTCTAGACATCTACCACTACCAGATGAGAGCCATAAGGGAGACTAGACATCTTCCATCCCCAATTCAACTATCAGATTAGAGCCATAAGGGAGACTAGACACATACCACTATCAGATTAGAGCCATAAGGGAGACTAGACATATACCACTATCAGATTAGAGACATAATGGAGACTAGACACCACCAATATCAGATTAGAGCCATAAGGGACACTAGACATCTACCACTACCAAATTAGAGCTATAAGGGAGACTAGACATCTTCCACCCCACTACCACTATTAGATTAGAGCCATAAAGGAGACTAGACATATACCACCACCAGATAGATCCAAAAGGGAGTCTAGACATCTACCACTACCAGATGAGAGCCATAAGTGAGACTAGACATCTTCCATCCCCAATTAAACTATCAGATTAGAGCCATAAGGGAGACTAGACACCTACCACTATCAGATTAGAGCCATAAGGTAGACTAGACATATACCACTATCAGATTAGAGCCATAAGGGAGACTAGACATATACCACTATCAGATTAGAGACATAAGGGAGACTAGACACCACCACTATCAGATTAGAGCCATAAGGGAGACAAGTCATCTTCCACCCCACTACCACTATCAGATTAGAGCCATAAAGGAGACGAGACATCCACCACTATCAGATTAGAGCCATACGGAGTCTAGACATCTTCCACCCCACAACCACAATCAGATTAGTGCCATAAAGAATATTAGCCATATGCCACTATCAGATTAGAGCCAAAAGGGAGAATAGACATCTACCACTATCAGATTAGAGCCATAAGGGAAACTAGATATCTACCACTATCAGATTAGAGCCATAGGGGAGACTAGACCTCTACCACTATCAGATTAGAGCCATAAGGGAGACTAGACATCTACCACCCCACAACCACAATCAGATTAGAGCCATAAAGGAGATTAGGCATATGCCACTATCAGATTAGAGCCGTAAAGGAGACTAGACATCTACCACCCACAACCACAATCAGATTAGAGCCATAAAGGAGACTAGAGATCTACCACCCCACTGTCACTATCAGATTAGAGCAATAAGGTGGTCTAGACATCTACCACTACCAGATGAGAGCCATAAGGGAGACTAGACATCTTCCATCCCCAATTCAACTATCAGATTAGAGCCATAAGGGAGACTAGACACATACCAAATTTCAGATTAGAGCCATAAGGGAGACTAGACATACACCACTATCAGATTAGAGACATAATGGAGACTAGACACCACCACTATCAGATTAGAGCCATAAGGGAGACTAGACATCTACCACTACCAAATTAGAGCTATAAGGGAGACTAGACATCTTCCACCCCACTACCACTATCAGATTAGAGCCATAAAGGAGACTAGACATATACCACCACCAGATTAGATCCAAAAGGGAGTCTAGACATCTCAAATCCCACTACCACTATCAGATTAGAGCCATAAGGGAGACAAGACATCTTCCACCCAACTACCACAATCAGATTAGAGCCATAAAGGAGACGAGACATCTAACCACTATCAGATTAGAGCCATAAGGGAGACTAGACATCTAACCACTATCAGATTAGAGCCATAAGTGAGACTAGACATCTAACCACTATCAGATTAGAGCCATAAGGGAGACTAGACATCTACCACAATCAGATTAGAGCCATAAAGGAGATTAGTCATATGCCACTATCAGATTAGAGCCATAAGGGAGACTAGACATCTTCCACCCCACTACCACTATCAGATTAGAGCCATAAAGGAGACTAGACATCTACCACTATCAGATTAGAGCCATAAGGGAGACTAGACATCTACCACTATCAGATTAGAGCCATAAGTGAGACTAGACATCTAACCACTATCAGATTAGAGCCATAAGGGAGACTAGACATCTACCACAATCAGATTAGAGCCATAAAGGAGATTAGTCATATGCCACTATCAGATTAGAGCCATAAGGGAGACTAGACATCTTCCACCCCACTACCACTATCAGATTAGAGCCATAAAGGAGACTAGACATCTACCACTATCAGATTAGAGCCATAAGGGAGACTAGACATCTACCACTATTAGATTCGAGCCATAAGGGAGACTAGACATCTACCACTATCAGATAAAAGCTATAAGGGAGACTAGACCTCTACCACTATCAGATTAGAGCCATAAGGGAGTCTAGACCTCTACCACTATCAGATTAGAGCCATAGGGGAGACTAGACATCTACAAACCCACTACCACTATCAGATTATAGCCATAACGGAGACTAGAGATCTACCACCCCACTCCCACTATCAGATTAGAGCCATAAGGGATACCAAACATCTACCACCCCACTACCACTCTCATATTAAAGCCATAGAGGAGACTAGTGATCTACCACCCCACTACCACTATCAGATTAGAGCCATAAAGGAGACGAGACATCCACCACTATCAGATTAGAGCCATACGGAGTCTGGACATCTTCCACCCCACAACCACAATCAGATTAGAGCCATAAAGGAGATTAGGCATATGCCACTATCAGATTAGAGCCAAAAGGGAGAATAGACATCTACCACTATCAGATTAGAGCCATAGGGGAGACTAGACCTCTACCACTATCAGATTAGAGCCATAAGGGAGACAAGATATCTACCACTATCAGATTAGAGCCATAGGGGAAATAGACCTCTACCACTATCAGATTAGAGCCATAGGGGAGACTAGACCTCTACCACTATCAGATTAGAGCCATAAGGGAGACTAGACATCTACCACCCCACAACCACAATCAGATTAGAGCCATAAAGGAGATTAGGCATATGCCACTATCAGATTAGAGCCGTAAAGGAGACTAGACATCTACCACCCACAACCATAATCAGATTAGAGCCATAAAGGAGACTAGAGATCTACCACCCCACTATCACTATCAGATTAGAGCAATAAGGTGGTCTAGACATCTACCACTACCAGATGAGAGCCATAAGGGAGACTAGACATCTTCCATCCCCAATTCAACTATCAGATTAGAGCCATAAGGGAGACTAGACACATACCACTATCAGATTAGAGCCATAAGGGAGACTAGACATACACCACTATCAGATTAGAGACATAATGGAGACTAGACACCACCACTATCAGATTAGATCCAAAAGGGAGTCTAGACATCTCAAATCCCACTACCACTATCAGATTAGAGCCATAAGGGAGACAAGACATCTTCCACCCAACTACCACTATCAGATTAGAGCCATTAGGGGAGACGAGACATCTAACCACTATCAGATTAGAGCCATAAGGGAGACTAGACATCTAACCACTATCAGATTAGAGCCATAAGTGAGACTAGACATCTAACCACTATCAGATTAGAGCCATAAGGGACACTAGACATCTACCACAATCAGATTAGAGCCATAAAGGAGATTAGGCATATGCCACTATCAGATTAGAGCCATACGGGAGACTAGACATTTCCACCCCACTACCACTATCAGATTAGAGCCATAAAGGAGACTAGACATCTACCACTATCAGATTAGAGCCATAAGGGAGACTAGACATCTACCACTATTAGATTCGAGCCATAAGGGAGACTAGACATCTACCACTATCAGATAAAAGCTATAAGGGAGACTAGACCTCTACCACTATCAGATTAGAGCCATAAGGGAGTCTAGACCTCTACCACTATCAGATTAGAGCCATAAGGGAGACTAGACATCTACCACAATCAGATTAGAGCCATAAAGGAGATTAGTCATATGCCACTATCAGATTAGAGCCATAAGGGAGACTAGACATCTTCCACCCCACTACCACTATCAGATTAGAGCCATAAAGGAGACTAGACATCTACCACTATCAGATTAGAGCCATAAGGGAGACTAGACATCTACCACTATTAGATTCGAGCCATAAGGGAGACTAGACATCTACCACTATCAGATAAAAGCTATAAGGGAGACTAGACCTCTACCACTATCAGATTAGAGCCATAAGGGAGTCTAGACCTCTACCACTATCAGATTAGAGCCATAGGGGAGACTAGACATCTACAAACCCACTACCACTATCAGATTATAGCCATAACGGAGACTAGAGATCTACCACCCCACTCCCACTATCAGATTAGAGCCATAAGGGATACCAAACATCTACCACCCCACTACCACTCTCATATTAAAGCCATAGAGGAGACTAGTGATCTACCACCCCACTACCACTATCAGATTAGAGCCATAAAGGAGACGAGACATCCACCACTATCAGATTAGAGCCATACGGAGTCTGGACATCTTCCACCCCACAACCACAATCAGATTAGAGCCATAAAGGAGATTAGGCATATGCCACTATCAGATTAGAGCCAAAAGGGAGAATAGACATCTACCACTATCAGATTAGAGCCATAGGGGAGACTAGACCTCTACCACTATCAGATTAGAGCCATAAGGGAGACAAGATATCTACCACTATCAGATTAGAGCCATAGGGGAAATAGACCTCTACCACTATCAGATTAGAGCCATAGGGGAGACTAGACCTCTACCACTATCAGATTAGAGCCATAAGGGAGACTAGACATCTACCACCCCACAACCACAATCAGATTAGAGCCATAAAGGAGATTAGGCATATGCCACTATCAGATTAGAGCCGTAAAGGAGACTAGACATCTACCACCCACAACCATAATCAGATTAGAGCCATAAAGGAGACTAGAGATCTACCACCCCACTATCACTATCAGATTAGAGCAATAAGGTGGTCTAGACATCTACCACTACCAGATGAGAGCCATAAGGGAGACTAGACATCTTCCATCCCCAATTCAACTATCAGATTAGAGCCATAAGGGAGACTAGACACATACCACTATCAGATTAGAGCCATAAGGGAGACTAGACATACACCACTATCAGATTAGAGACATAATGGAGACTAGACACCACCACTATCAGATTAGATCCAAAAGGGAGTCTAGACATCTCAAATCCCACTACCACTATCAGATTAGAGCCATAAGGGAGACAAGACATCTTCCACCCAACTACCACTATCAGATTAGAGCCATTAGGGGAGACGAGACATCTAACCACTATCAGATTAGAGCCATAAGGGAGACTAGACATCTAACCACTATCAGATTAGAGCCATAAGTGAGACTAGACATCTAACCACTATCATATTAGAGCCATAAGGGACACTAGACATCTACCACAATCAGATTAGAGCCATAAAGGAGATTAGGCATATGCCACTATCAGATTAGAGCCATACGGGAGACTAGACATTTCCACCCCACTACCACTATCAGATTAGAGCCATAAAGGAGACTAGACATCTACCACTATCAGATTAGAGCCATAAGGGAGACTAGACATCTACCACTATTAGATTCGAGCCATAAGGGAGACTAGACATCTACCACTATCAGATAAAAGCTATAAGGGAGACTAGACCTCTACCACTATCAGATTAGAGCCATAAGGGAGTCTAGACCTCTACCACTATCAGATTAGAGCCATAGGGGAGACTAGACATCTACAAACCCACTACCACTATCAGATTATAGCCATAACGGAGACTAGAGATCTACCACCCCACTCCCACTATCAGATTAGAGCCATAAGGGATACCAAACATCTACCACCCCACTACCACTATCATATTAAAGCCATAGAGGAGACTAGTGATCTACCACCCCACTACCACTATCAGATTAGAGCAATAAGGTGGTCTAGACTTCTACCACTACCAGATGAGAGCCATAAGTGAGACTGGACATCTTCCATCCCCAATTCAACTATCAGATTAGAGCCATAAGGGAGACTAGACATGTACCACTATCAGATTAGAGCCATAAGGGAGACTAGACATCTACCACTACCACATTAGAGCCATAAGGGAGACTAGACATCTTCCACCCCACTACCACTATCAGATTAGAGCCATAAAGGAGACTAGACATCTACCACTATCAGATTAGAGCCATAAGGGAGACTAGACATCTACCACTACCAAATTAGAGCCATAAGGGAGAATAGGCATCTACCACCACCAGATTAGATCCAAAAGGGAGTCTAGACATCTTCCATCCCCAATACCACTATCAGATTAGAGACATAAGGGAGACTAGACATCTACCGCTATCAGATTAGAGCCATAATGGAGAATAGGCATCTACCACCACCAGATTAGATCCATAAGGGAGTCTAGACATCTTCCACCCTACTACCACTATCAGATTGGAACCATAAGGGAGACTAAAAATCTGCCACTCCCAGATGAGAGCCATAAGGGAGACTAGACATCTTCCATCCCCACTACCACTATCAGATTAGAGCCATAAGGGAGGCTTGACACCTACCACTATCAGATTAGAGCCATAAGGGAGAATAGACACCTACCACTATCAGATTAGAGCCATACGGGAGACTAGACATCTTCCACCCCACTACCACTATCAGATTGGAGCCATAAGGGAGACTAGACATCTTCCACTATCATATTTGGGGCATAAGGGAGTCTAGACATCTACCACCTGACTACCATTATCAAATTAGAGCCATAAGGGAGACTAGACATCTGCCACTCCCAAATGAGAGCCATAAGGGAGACTAGCCATCTTCCATCCCCACTACCACTATCAGATTAGAGCAATAAGGGAGAATAGACCTCTACCACTATCAGATTAGAGCCATAAGGGAGACTAGACCTCTACCACTATCAGATAAAAGCCATAAGGGAGACTAGACATATACCACTATCAGATTAGAGCCATAAGGGAGACTAGACATCTTCCACCCCACTACCACTATCAGATTAGAGCCATAAAGGAGACGAGACATCTACCACTATCAGATTAGAGCCATAAAGGAGACGAGACATCTACCATTATCAAATTAGAGCCATAAGGGAGACTAGACATCTACCACTATCAGATTAGAGCCATAAGGGAGCCTAGACATCTAACACCCCACTACGACTATCAGATTAGAGCCATAAGGGATACCAAACATCTACCACCCCACAACCACAATCAGATTAGAGCCATAAAGGAGATTAGGCATATGCCACTATCAGATTAGAGCCGTAAAGGAGACTAGACATCTACCACCCACAACCACAATCAGATTAGAGCCATAAAGGAGACTAGAGATCTACCACCCCACTATCACTATCAGATTAGAGCAATAAGGTGGTCTAGAACTCTACCACTACCAGATTAGAGCCATAAGGGAGACTAGACATCTTCCATCCCCAATTCAACTATCAGATTAGAGCCATAAGGGAGACTAGACACATACCACTATCAGATTAGAGCCATAAGGGAGACTAGACATATACCACTATCAGATTAGAGACATAATGGAGACTAGACACCACCACTATCAGATTAGAGCCATAAGGGACACTAGACATCTACCACTACCAAATTAGAGCTATAAGGGAGACTAGACATCTTCCACCCCACTACCACTATTAGATTAGAGCCATAAAGGAGACTAAACATATACCACCACCAGATAGATCCAAAAGGGAGTCTAGACATCTCAAATCCCACTACCACTATCAGATTAGAGCCATAAGGGAGACAAGACATCTTCCACCCCACTACCACTATCAGATTAGAGCCATAAAGGAGACAAGACATCTAACCACTATCAGATTAGAGCCATAAGTGAGACTAGACATCTAACCACTATCAGATTAGAGCCATAAGGGAGACTAGACATCTACCACAATCAGATTAGAGCCATAAAGGAGATTAGGCATATGCCACTATCAGATTAGAGCCGTAATGGAGACTAGACATCTACCACCCCACTACCACTGTCAGATTAGAGCCATAAGGGAGACTAGACATCTAACCACTATCAGATTAGAGCCATAAGGGAGACTAGACATCTACCAATATCAGATTAGAGCCATAAGGGAGACAAGTCATCTTCCACCCCACTACCACTATCAGATTAGAGCCATAAAGGAGATTAGGCATATGCCACTATCAGATTAGAGCCATAGGGGAGACTAGACCTCTACCACTATCAGATTAGAGCCATAAGGGAGACTAGACCTCTACCACTATCAGATTAGAGCCATAAGGGAGACTAGACATCTACCACCCCACAACCACAATCAGATTAGAGCCATAAAGGAGATTAGGCATATGCCACTATCAGATTAGAGCCGTAAAGGAGACTAGACATCTACCACCCACAACCACAATCAGATTAGAGCCATAAAGGAGATTAGGCATATGCCACTATCAGATTAGAGCCGTAATGGAGACTAGACATCTACCACCCCACTACCACTGTCAGATTAGAGCCATAAGGGAGACTAGACATCTAACCACTATCCGATTAGAGCCATAAGGGAGACTAGACATCTACCACTATCAGATTAGAGCCATAAGGGAGACAAGTCATCTTCCACCCCACTACCACTATCAGATTAGAGCCAAAAGGAGACGAGACATCCACCACTATCAGATTGATTGATTCACTGTTGTGGTCATCCTGTCTGGGTTGGCCCCCCCCCCCCCTTGGGTTGTGCCGTGGCGGAGATCTTTGTGGGCTATACTCAGCCTTGTCTCAGGATGGTAAGTTGGTGGTTGAAGATATCCCTCTAGTGGTGTGGGGGCTGTGCTTTGGCAAAGTGGGTGGGGTTATATCCTTCCTGTTTGGCCCTGTCCGGGGGTGTCCTCGGATGGGGCCACAGTGTCTCCTGACCCCTCCTGTCTCAGCCTCCAGTATTTATGCTGCAGTAGTTTATGTGTCGGGGGGCTGGGGTCAGTTTGTTATATCTGGAGTACTTCTCCTGTCCTATTCGGTGTCCTGTGTGAATCTAAGTGTGCGTTCTCTAATTCTCTCCTTCTCTCTTTCTTTCTCTCTCTCGGAGGACCTGAGCCCTAGGACCATGCCCCAGGACTACCTGACATGATGACTCCTTGCGGTCCCCAGTCCACCTGGCCATGCTGCTGTTCCAGTTTCAACTGACCTGAGCCCTAGGACCATGCCCCAGGACTACCTGACATGATGACTCCTTGCTGTCCCCAGTCTACCTGGCCATGCTGCTGCTCCAGTTTCAACTTCCACCTGACTGTGCTGCTGCTCTAGTTTCAACTGTTCTGCCTTATTATTATTCGACCATGCTGGTCATTTATGAACATTGAACATCTTGACCATGTTCTGTTATAATCTCCACCCGGCACAGCCAGAAGAGGACTGGCCACCCCACATAGCCTGGTTCCTCTCTAGGTTTCTTCCTAGGTATTGGCCTTTCTAGGGAGTTTTTCCTAGCCACCGTGCTTCTCCACCTGCATTGCTTGCTGTTTGGGGTTTTAGGCTGGGTTTCTGTACAGCACTTTGAGATATCAGCTGATGTACGAAGGGCTATATAAATAAATTTGATTTGATTTGATTTGATTAGAGCCATACGGAGTCTGGACATCTTCCACCCCACAACCACAATCAGATTAGAGCCATAAAGGAGATTAGGCATATGCCACTATCAGATTAGAGCCAAAAGGGAGAATAGACATCTACCACTATCAGATTAGAGCCATAGGGGAGACTAGACCTCTACCACTATCAGATTAGAGCCATAAGGGAGACAAGATATCTACCACTATCAGATTAGAGCCATAGGGGAGACTAGACCTCTACCACTATCAGATTAGAGCCATAAGGGAGACTAGACATCTACCACCCCACAACCACAATCAGATTAGAGCCATAAAGGAGATTAGGCATATGCCACTATCAGATTAGAGCCGTAAAGGAGACTAGACATCTACCACCCACAACCACAATCAGATTAGAGCCATAAAGGAGATTAGGCATATGCCACTATCAGATTAGAGCCGTAATGGAGACTAGACATCTACCACCCCACTACCACTGTCAGATTAGAGCCATAAGGGAGACTAGACATCTAACCACTATCCGATTAGAGCCATAAGGGAGACTAGACATCTACCACTATCAGATTAGAGCCATAAGGGAGACAAGTCATCTTCCACCCCACTACCACTATCAGATTAGAGCCAAAAGGAGACGAGACATCCACCACTATCAGATTGATTGATTCACTGTTGTGGTCATCCTGTCTGGGTTGGCCCCCCCCCCCCTTGGGTTGTGCCGTGGCGGAGATCTTTGTGGGCTATACTCAGCCTTGTCTCAGGATGGTAAGTTGGTGGTTGAAGATATCCCTCTAGTGGTGTGGGGGCTGTGCTTTGGCAAAGTGGGTGGGGTTATATCCTTCCTGTTTGGCCCTGTCCGGGGGTGTCCTCGGATGGGGCCACAGTGTCTCCTGACCCCTCCTGTCTCAGCCTCCAGTATTTATGCTGCAGTAGTTTATGTGTCGGGGGGCTGGGGTCAGTTTGTTATATCTGGAGTACTTCTCCTGTCCTATTCGGTGTCCTGTGTGAATCTAAGTGTGCGTTCTCTAATTCTCTCCTTCTCTCTTTCTTTCTCTCTCTCGGAGGACCTGAGCCCTAGGACCATGCCCCAGGACTACCTGACATGATGACTCCTTGCTGTCCCCAGTCCACCTGGCCATGCTGCTGTTCCAGTTTCAACTGACCTGAGCCCTAGGACCATGCCCCAGGACTACCTGACATGATGACTCCTTGCTGTCCCCAGTCTACCTGGCCATGCTGCTGGTCCAGTTTCAACTTCCACCTGACTGTGCTGCTGCTCTAGTTTCAACTGTTCTGCCTTATTATTATTCGACCATGCTGGTCATTTATGAACATTGAACATCTTGACCATGTTCTGTTATAATCTCCACCCGGCACAGCCAGAAGAGGACTGGCCACCCCACATAGCCTGGTTCCTCTCTAGGTTTCTTCCTAGGTATTGGCCTTTCTAGGGAGTTTTTCCTAGCCACCGTGCTTCTCCACCTGCATTGCTTGCTGTTTGGGGTTTTAGGCTGGGTTTCTGTACAGCACTTTGAGATATCAGCTGATGTACGAAGGGCTATATAAATAAATTTGATTTGATTTGATTTGATTAGAGCCATACGGAGTCTGGACATCTTCCACCCCACAACCACAATCAGATTAGAGCCATAAAGGAGATTAGGCATATGCCACTATCAGATTAGAGCCAAAAGGGAGAATAGACATCTACCACTATCAGATTAGAGCCATAGGGGAGACTAGACCTCTACCACTATCAGATTAGAGCCATAAGGGAGACAAGATATCTACCACTATCAGATTAGAGCCATAGGGGAGACTAGACCTCTACCACTATCAGATTAGAGACATAGGGGAGACTAGACCTCTACCACTATCAGATTAGAGCCATAAGGGAGACTAGACATCTACCACCCCACAACCACAATCAGATTAGAGCCATAAAGGAGATTAGGCATATGCCACTATCAGATTAGAGCCGTAAAGGAGACTAGAGATCTACCACCCCACTATCACTATCAGATTAGAGCAATAAGGTGGTCTAGACATCTACCACTACCAGATGAGAGCCATAAGGGAGACTAGACATCTTCCATCCCCAATTCAACTATCAGATTAGAGCCATAAGGGAGACTAGACACATACCACTATCAGATTAGAGCCATAAGGGAGACTAGACATACACCACTATCAGATTAGAGACATAATGGAGACTAGACACCACCACTATCAGATTAGATCCAAAAGGGAGTCTAGACATCTCAAATCCCACTACCACTATCAGATTAGAGCCATAAGGGAGACAAGACATCTTCCACCCAACTACCACTATCAGATTAGAGCCATAAAGGAGACGAGACATCTAACCACTATCAGATTAGAGCCATAAGGGAGACTAGACATCTAACCACTATCAGATTAGAGCCATAAGGGACACTAGACATCTACCACAATCAGATTAGAGCCATAAAGGAGATTAGGCATATGCCACTATCAGATTAGAGCCATACGGGAGACTAGACATCTTCCACCCCACTACCACTATCAGATTAGAGCCATAAAGGAGACTAGACATCTACCACTATCAGATTAGAGCCATAAGGGAGACTAGACATCTACCACTATTAGATTAGAGCCATAAGGGAGACTAGACATCTACCACTATCAGATAAAAGCTATAAGGGAGACTAGACCTCTACCACTATCAGATTAGAGCCATAAGGGAGTCTAGACCTCTACCACTATCAGATTAGAGCCATAGGGGAGACTAGACATCTACAAACCCACTACCACTATCAGATTATAGCCATAACGGAGACTAGAGATCTACCACCCCACTCCCACTATCAGATTAGAGCCATAAGGGATACCAAACATCTACCACCCCACTACCACTCTCATATTAAAGCCATAGAGGAGACTAGTGATCTACCACCCCACTACCACTATCAGATTAGAGCCATAAAGGAGACGAGACATCCACCACTATCAGATTAGAGCCATACGGAGTCTGGACATCTTCCACCCCACAACCACAATCAGATTAGAGCCATAAAGGAGATTAGGCATATGCCACTATCAGATTAGAGCCAAAAGGGAGAATAGACATCTACCACTATCAGATTAGAGCCATAGGGGAGACTAGACCTCTACCACTATCAGATTAGAGCCATAGGGGAGAATAGACCTCTACCACTATCAGATTAGAGCCATAGGGGAGACTAGACCTCTACCACTATCAGATTAGAGCCATAAGGGAGACTAGACATCTACCACCCCACAACCACAATCAGATTAGAGCCATAAAGGAGATTAGGCATATGCCACTATCAGATTAGAGCCGTAAAGGAGACTAGACATCTACCACCCACAACCATAATCAGATTAGAGCCATAAAGGAGACTAGAGATCTACCACCCCACTATCACTATCAGATTAGAGCAATAAGGTGGTCTAGACATCTACCACTACCAGATGAGAGCCATAAGGGAGACTAGACATCTTCCATCCCCAATTCAACTATCAGATTAGAGCCATAAGGGAGACTAGACACATACCACTATCAGATTAGAGCCATAAGGGAGACTAGACATACACCACTATCAGATTAGAGACATAATGGAGACTAGACACCACCACTATCAGATTAGATCCAAAAGGGAGTCTAGACATCTCAAATCCCACTACCACTATCAGATTAGAGCCATAAGGGAGACAAGACATCTTCCACCCAACTACCACTATCAGATTAGAGCCATTAGGGGAGACGAGACATCTAACCACTATCAGATTAGAGCCATAAGGGAGACTAGACATCTAACCACTATCAGATTAGAGCCATAAGTGAGACTAGACATCTAACCACTATCAGATTAGAGCCATAAGGGACACTAGACATCTACCACAATCAGATTAGAGCCATAAAGGAGATTAGGCATATGCCACTATCAGATTAGAGCCATACGGGAGACTAGACATCTTCCACCCCACTACCACTATCAGATTAGAGCCATAAAGGAGACTAGACATCTACCACTATCAGATTAGAGCCATAAGGGAGACTAGACATCTACCACTATTAGATTCGAGCCATAAGGGAGACTAGACATCTACCACTATCAGATAAAAGCTATAAGGGAGACTAGACCTCTACCACTATCAGATTAGAGCCATAAGGGAGTCTAGACCTCTACCACTATCAGATTAGAGCCATAGGGGAGACTAGACATCTACAAACCCACTACCACTATCAGATTATAGCCATAACGGAGACTAGAGATCTACCACCCCACTCCCACTATCAGATTAGAGCCATAAGGGATACCAAACATCTACCACCCCACTACCACTATCATATTAAAGCCATAGAGGAGACTAGTGATCTACCACCCCACTACCACTATCAGATTAGAGCAATAAGGTGGTCTAGACTTCTACCACTACCAGATGAGAGCCATAAGTGAGACTGGACATCTTCCATCCCCAATTCAACTATCAGATTAGAGCCATAAGGGAGACTAGACATGTACCACTATCAGATTAGAGCCATAAGGGAGACTAGACATCTACCACTACCACATTAGAGCCATAAGGGAGACTAGACATCTTCCACCCCACTACCACTATCAGATTAGAGCCATAAGGGAGACTAGACATCTACCACTACCAAATTAGAGCCATAAGGGAGACTAGACATCTACCACCACCAGATTAGATCCATAAGGGAGTCTAGACATCTTCCACCCTACTACCACTATCAGATTGGAACCATAAGGGATACTAAAAATCTGCCACTCCCAGATGAGAGCCATAAGGGAGACTAGACATCTTCCATCCCCAATTAAACTATCAGATTAGAGCCATAAGGGAGACTAGACATATACCACTATCAGATTAGAGACATAAGGGAGACTAGACACCACCACTATCAGATTAGAGCCATAAGGGAGACTAGACATCTACCACTACCAAATTAGAGCTATAAGGGAGACTAGACATCTACCACCCCACTAACACTATCAGATTCGAGCCATAAGGGAGACTAGACATCTACCACTATCAGATTAGAGCCATAAGGGAGACTAGACATCTACCACTATCAGTTTAGAGCCATAAGGGAGACTAGACATCTACCACTATCAGATTAGAGCCATAAGGGAGCCTAGACATCTAACACCCCACTACGACTATCAGATTAGAGCCATAAGGGAGACTAGACATCTGCCACTCCCAAATGAGAGCCATAAGGGAGACTAGCCATCTTCCATCCCCACTACCACTATCAGATTAGAGCAATAAGGGAGAATAGACCTCTACCACTATCAGATTAGAGCCATAAGGGAGACTAGACCTCTACCACTATCAGATAAAAGCCATAAGGGAGACTAGACATATACCACTATCAGATTAGAGCCATAAGGGAGACTAGACATCTTCCACCCCACTACCACTATCAGATTAGAGCCATAAAGGAGACGAGACATCTACCACTATCAGATTAGAGCCATAAAGGAGACGAGACATCTACCATTATCAAATTAGAGCCATAAGGGAGACTAGACATCTACCACTATCAGATTAGAGCCATAAGGGAGCCTAGACATCTAACACCCCACTACGACTATCAGATTAGAGCCATAAGGGATACCAAACATCTACCACCCACTACCACAATCAGATTAGAGCCATAAAGGAGATTAGGCATATGCCACTATCAGATTAGAGCCGTAAAGGAGACTAGACATCTACCACCCACAACCACAATCAGATTAGAGCCATAAAGGAGACTAGAGATCTACCACCCCACTATCACTATCAGATTAGAGCAATAAGGTGGTCTAGAACTCTACCACTACCAGATGAGAGCCATAAGGGAGACTAGACATCTTCCATCCCCAATTCAACTATCAGATTAGAGCCATAAGGGAGACTAGACACATACCACTATCAGATTAGAGCCATAAGGGAGACTAGACATATACCACTATCAGATTAGAGACATAATGGAGACTAGACACCACCACTATCAGATTAGAGCCATAAGGGACACTAGACATCTACCACTACCAAATTAGAGCTATAAGGGAGACTAGACATCTTCCACCCCACTACCACTATTAGATTAGAGCCATAAAGGAGACTAGACATATACCACCACCAGATAGATCCAAAAGGGAGTCTAGACATCTCAAATCCCACTACCACTATCAGATTAGAGCCATAAGGGAGACAAGACATCTTCCACCCCACTACCACTATCAGATTAGAGCCATAAAGGAGACAAGACATCTAACCACTATCAGATTAGAGCCATAAGTGAGACTAGACATCTAACCACTATCAGATTAGAGCCATAAGGGAGACTAGACATCTACCACAATCAGATTAGAGCCATAAAGGAGATTAGGCATATGCCACTATCAGATTAGAGCCGTAATGGAGACTAGACATCTACCACCCCACTACCACTGTCAGATTAGAGCCATAAGGGAGACTAGACATCTAACCACTATCAGATTAGAGCCATAAGGGAGACTAGACATCTACCACTATCAGATTAGAGCCATAAGGGAGACAAGTCATCTTCCACCCCACTACCACTATCAGATTAGAGCCATAAAGGAGATTAGGCATATGCCACTATCAGATTAGAGCCATAGGGGAGACTAGACCTCTACCACTATCAGATTAGAGCCATAAGGGAGACTAGATATCTACCACTATCAGATTAGAGCCATAGGGGAGACTAGACCTCTACCACTATCAGATTAGAGCCATAAGGGAGACTAGACCTCTACCACTATCAGATTAGAGCCATAAGGGAGACTAGACATCTACCACCCCACAACCACAATCAGATTAGAGCCATAAAGGAGATTAGGCATATGCCACTATCAGATTAGAGCCGTAAAGGAGACTAGACATCTACCACCCACAACCACAATCAGATTAGAGCCATAAAGGAGATTAGGCATATGCCACTATCAGATTAGAGCCGTAATGGAGACTAGACATCTACCACCCCACTACCACTGTCAGATTAGAGCCATAAGGGAGACTAGACATCTAACCACTATCCGATTAGAGCCATAAGGGAGACTAGACATCTACCACTATCAGATTAGAGCCATAAGGGAGACAAGTCATCTTCCACCCCACTACCACTATCACATTAGAGCCATAAAGGAGACGAGTCATCCACCACTATCAGATTAGAGCCATACGGAGTCTGGACATCTTCCACCCCACAACCACAATCAGATTAGAGCCATAAAGGAGATTAGGCATATGCCACTATCAGATTAGAGCCAAAAGGGAGATTAGACATCTACCACTATCAGATTAGAGCCATAGGGGAGACTAGACCTCTACCACTATCAGATTAGAGCCATAAGGGAGACAAGATATCTACCACTATCAGATTAGAGCCATAGGGGAGACTAGACCTCTACCACTATCAGATTAGAGCCATAGGGGAGACTAGACCTCTACCACTATCAGATTAGAGCCATAAGGGAGACTAGACATCTACCACCCCACAACCACAATCAGATTAGAGCCATAAAGGAGATTAGGCATATGCCACTATCAGATTAGAGCCGTAAAGGAGACTAGACATCTACCACCCACAACCACAATCAGATTAGAGCCATAAAGGAGACTAGAGATCTACCACCCCACTATCACTATCAGATTAGAGCAATAAGGTGGTCTAGACATCTACCACTACCAGATGAGAGCCATAAGGGAGACTAGACATCTTCCATCCCCAATTCAACTATCAGATTAGAGCAATAAGGGAGACTAGACACATACCACTATCAGATTAGAGCCATAAGGGAGACTAGACATACACCACTATCAGATTAGAGACATAATGGAGACTAGACACCACCACTATCAGATTAGATCCAAAAGGGAGTCTAGACATCTCAAATCCCACTACCACTATCAGATTAGAGCCATAAGGGAGACAAGACATCTTCCACCCAACTACCACTATCAGATTAGAGACATAAAGGAGACGAGACATCTAACCACTATCAGATTAGAGCCATAAGGGAGACTAGACATCTAACCACTATCAGATTAGAGCCATAAGTGAGACTAGACATCTAACCACTATCAGATTAGAGCCATAAGGGACACTAGACATCTACCACAATCAGATTAGAGCCATAAAGGAGATTAGGCATATGCCACTATCAGATTAGAGCCATACGGGAGACTAGACATCTTCCACCCCACTACCACTATCAGATTAGAGCCATAAAGGAGACTAGACATCTACCACTATCAGATTAGAGCCATAAGGGAGACTAGACATCTACCACTATTAGATTAGAGCCATAAGGGAGACTAGACATCTACCACTATCAGATAAAAGCTATAAGGGAGACTAGACCTCTACCACTATCAGATTAGAGCCATAAGGGATTCTAGACCTCTACCACTATCAGATTAGAGCCATAGGGGAGACTAGACATCTACAAACCCACTACCACTATCAGATTATAGCCATAACGGAGACTAGAGATCTACCACCCCACTCCCACTATCAGATTAGAGCCATAAGGGATACCAAACATCTACCACCCCACTACCACTATCATATTAAAGCCATAGAGGAGACTAGTGATCTACCACCCCACTACCACTATCAGATTAGAGCCATAAAGGAGACGAGACATCCACCACTATCAGATTAGAGCCATACGGAGTCTGGACATCTTCCACCCCACAACCACAATCAGATTAGAGCCATAAAGGAGATTAGGCATATGCCACTATCAGATTAGAGCCAAAAGGGAGAATAGACATCTACCACTATCAGATTAGAGCCATAGGGGAGACTAGACCTCTACCACTATCAGATTAGAGCCATAAGGGAGACAAGATATCTACCACTATCAGATTAGAGCCATAGGGGAGACTAGACCTCTACCACTATCAGATTAGAGCCATAGGGGAGACTAGACCTCTACCACTATCAGATTAGAGCCATAAGGGAGACTAGACATCTACCACCCCACAACCACAATCAGATTAGAGCCATAAAGGAGATTAGGCATATGCCACTATCAGATTAGAGCCGTAAAGGAGACTAGACATCTACCACCCACAACCACAATCAGATTAGAGCCATAAAGGAGACTAGAGATCTACCACCCCACTATCACTATCAGATTAGAGCAATAAGGTGGTCTAGACATCTACCACTACCAGATGAGAGCCATAAGGGAGACTAGACATCTTCCATCCCCAATTCAACTATCAGATTAGAGCCATAAGGGAGACTAGACACATACCACTATCAGATTAGAGCCATAAGGGAGACTAGACATACACCACTATCAGATTAGAGACATAATGGAGACTAGACACCACCACTATCAGATTAGATCCAAAAGGGAGTCTAGACATCTCAAATCCCACTACCACTATCAGATTAGAGCCATAAGGGAGACAAGACATCTTCCACCCAACTACCACTATCAGATTAGAGACATAAAGGAGACGAGACATCTAACCACTATCAGATTAGAGCCATAAGGGAGACTAGACATCTAACCACTATCAGATTAGAGCCATAAGTGAGACTAGACATCTAACCACTATCAGATTAGAGCCATAAGGGACACTAGACATCTACCACAATCAGATTAGAGCCATAAAGGAGATTAGGCATATGCCACTATCAGATTAGAGCCATACGGGAGACTAGACATCTTCCACCCCACTACCACTATCAGATTAGAGCCATAAAGGAGACTAGACATCTACCACTATCAGATTAGAGCCATAAGGGAGACTAGACATCTACCACTATTAGATTAGAGCCATAAGGGAGACTAGACATCTACCACTATCAGATAAAAGCTATAAGGGAGACTAGACCTCTACCACTATCAGATTAGAGCCATAAGGGAGTCTAGACCTCTACCACTATCAGATTAGAGCCATAGGGGAGACTAGACATCTACAAACCCACTACCACTATCAGATTATAGCCATAACGGAGACTAGAGATCTACCACCCCACTCCCACTATCAGATTAGAGCCATAAGGGATACCAAACATCTACCACCCCACTACCACTATCATATTAAAGCCATAGAGGAGACTAGTGATCTACCACCCCACTACCACTATCAGATTAGAGCAATAAGGTGGTCTAGACTTCTACCACTACCAGATGAGAGCCATAAGTGAGACTGGACATCTTCCATCCCCAATTCAACTATCAGATTAGAGCCATAAGGGAGACTAGACATGTACCACTACCACATTAGAGCCATAAGGGAGACTAGACATCTTCCACCCCACTACCACTATCAGATTAGAGCCATAAGGGAGACTAGACATCTACCACTACCAAATTAGAGCCATAAGGGAGACTAGACATCTACCACCACCAGATTAGATCCATAAGGGAGTCTAGACATCTTCCACCCTACTACCATTATCAGATTGGAACCATAAGGGATACTAAAAATCTGCCACTCCCAGATGAGAGCCATAAGGGAGACTAGACATCTTCCATCCCCAATTAAACTATCAGATTAGAGCCATAAGGGAGACTAGACATATACCACTATCAGATTAGAGACATAAGGGAGACTAGACACCACCACTATCAGATTAGAGCCATAAGGGAGACTAGACATCTACCACTACCAAATTAGAGCTATAAGGGAGACTAGACATCTACCACCCCACTAACACTATCAGATTCGAGCCATAAGGGAGACTAGACATCTACCACTATCAGATTAGAGCCATAAGGGAGACTAGACATCTACCACTATCAGTTTAGAGCCATAAGGGAGAATAGACATCTACCACCCCAATACCACTATCAGATTAGAGACATAAGGGAGCCTAGACATCTACCGCTATCAGATTAGAGCCATAATGGAGAATAGGCATCTACCACCACCAGATTAGATCCATAAGGGAGTCTAGACATCTTCCACCCTACTACCACTATCAGATTGGAACCATAAGGGAGACTAGACATGTACCACTATCAGATTAGAGCCATAAGGGAGACTAGACATCTACCACTACCACATTAGAGCCATAAGGGAGACTAGACATCTTCCACCCCACTACCACTATCAGATTAGAGCCATAAAGGAGACTAGACATCTACCACTATCAGATTAGAGCCATAAGGGAGACTAGACATCTACCACTACCAAATTAGAGCCATAAGGGAGACTAGACATCTTCCACCCCACTACCACTATCAGATTAGTGCCATAAAGGAGACAGGAGATCTACCACCCCACTCCCACTATCAGATTAGAGCCATAAGGGATACCAAACATCTACCACCCACTACCACTATCATATTAGAGCCATAAAGGAGACTAGAGATCTACCACCCCACTACCACTATCAGATTAGAGCAATAAGGTGGTCTAGACATCTACCACTACCAGATGAGAGCCATAAGTGAGACTAGACATCTTCCATCCCCAATTAAACTATCAGATTAGAGCCATAAGGGAGACTAGACACCTACCACTATCAGATTAGAGCCATAAGGGAGACTAGACATCTTCCACCCCACTACCACTATCAGATTGGAGCCATAAGGGAGACAAGACATCTAAAACCCCACTACCACTATCAGATTAGTGCCATAAAGGAGACAGGAGATCTACCACCCCACTCCCACTATCAGATTAGAGCCATAAGGGATACCAAACATCTACCACCCACTACCACTATCATATTAGAGCCATAAAGGAGACTAGAGATCTACCACCCCACTACCACTATCAGATTAGAGCAATAAGGTGGTCTAGACATCTACCACTACCAGATGAGAGCCATAAGTGAGACTAGACATCTTCCATCCCCAATTAAACTATCAGATTAGAGCCATAAGGGAGACTAGACATATACCACTATCAGATTAGAGACATAAGGGAGACTAGACACCACCACTATCAGATTAGAGCCATAAGGGAGACTAGACATCTACCACTACCAAATTAGAGCTATAAGGGAGACTAGACATCTACCACCCACTAACACTATCAGATTCGAGCCATAAGGGAGACTAGACATCTACCACTATCAGATTAGAGCCATAAGGGAGACTAGACATCTACCACTATCAGATTAGAGCCATAAGGGAGAATAGACATCTACCACCCCAATACCACTATCAGATTAGAGACATAAGGGAGCCTAGACATCTACCGCTATCAGATTAGAGCCATAATGGAGAATAGGCATCTACCACCACCAGATTAGATCCATAAGGGAGTCTAGACATCTTCCACCCTACTACCACTATCAGATTGGAACCATAAGGGAGACTAGACATGTACCACTATCAGATTAGAGCCATAAGGGAGACTAGACATCTACCACTACCACATTAGAGCCATAAGGGAGACTAGACATCTTCCACCCCACTACCACTATCAGATTAGAGCCATAAAGGAGACTAGACATCTACCACTATCAGATTAGAGCCATAAGGGAGACTAGACATCTACCACTACCAAATTAGAGCCATAAGGGAGACTAGACATCTTCCACCCCACTACCACTATCAGATTAGTGCCATAAAGGAGACAGGAGATCTACCACCCCACTCCCACTATCAGATTAGAGCCATAAGGGATACCAAACATCTACCACCCACTACCACTATCATATTAGAGCCATAAAGGAGACTAGAGATCTACCACCCCACTACCACTATCAGATTAGAGCAATAAGGTGGTCTAGACATCTACCACTACCAGATGAGAGCCATAAGTGAGACTAGACATCTTCCATCCCCAATTAAACTATCAGATTAGAGCCATACGGGAGACTAGACATATACCACTATCAGATTAGAGACATAAGGGAGACTAGACACCACCACTATCAGATTAGAGCCATAAGGGAGACTAGACATCTACCACTACCAAATTAGAGCTATAAGGGAGACTAGACATCTACCACCCCACTAACACTATCAGATTCGAGCCATAAGGGAGACTAGACATCTACCACTATCAGATTAGAGCCATAAGGGAGACTAGACATCTACCACTATCAGATTAGAGCCATAAGGGAGAATAGACATCTACCACCCCAATACCACTATCAGATTAGAGACATAAGGGAGCCTAGACATCTACCGCTATCAGATTAGAGCCATAATGGAGAATAGGCATCTACCACCACCAGATTAGATCCATAAGGGAGTCTAGACATCTTCCACCCTACTACCACTATCAGATTGGAACCATAAGGGAGACTAGACATGTACCACTATCAGATTAGAGCCATAAGGGAGACTAGACATCTACCACTACCACATTAGAGCCATAAGGGAGACTAGACATCTTCCACCCCACTACCACTATCAGATTAGAGCCATAAGGGACACTAGACATCTACCACTACCAAATTAGAGCCATAACGGAGACTAGACATCTTCCACCCCACTACCACTATCAGATTAGTGCCATAAAGGAGACAGGAGATCTACCACCCCACTCCCACTATCAGATTAGAGCCATACGGGATACCAAACATCTACCACCCACTACCACTATCATATTAGAGCCATAAAGGAGACTAGAGATCTACCACCCCACTACCACTATCAGATTAGAGCAATAAGGTGGTCTAGACATCTACCACTACCAGATGAGAGCCATAAGTGAGACTAGACATCTTCCATCCCCAATTAAACTATCAGATTAGAGCCATAAGGGAGATTAGACACCTACCACTATCAGATTAGAGCCATAAGGGAGACTAGACATATACCACTATCAGATTAGAGACATAAGGGAGACTAGACATATACCACTATCAGATTAGAGACATAAGGGAGACTAGACGCCACCACTATCAGATTAGAGCCATAAGGGAGACTAGACATCTACCACTACCAAATTAGAGCTATAAGGGAGACTAGACATCTACCACCCCACTAACACTATCAGATTCGAGCCATAAAGGAGACAAGACATCTAAAACCCCACTACCACTATCAGATTAGTGCCATAAAGGAGACAGGAGATCTACCACCCCACTCCCACTATCAGATTAGAGCCATAAGGGATACCAAACATCTACCACCCACTACCACTATCATATTAGAGCCATCAAGGAGACTAGAGATCTACCACCCCACTACCACTATCAGATTAGAGCAATAAGGTGGTCTAGACATCTACCACTACCAGATGAGAGCCATAAGTGAGACTAGACATCTTCCATCCCCAATTAAACTATCAGATTAGAGCCATAAGGGAGACTAGACATATACCACTATCAGATTAGAGACATAAGGGAGACTAGACACCACCACTATCAGACTAGAGCCATAAGGGAGACTAGACATCTACCACTACCAAATTAGAGCTATAAGGGAGACTAGACATCTACCACCCCACTACCACTATCAGATTAGAGCCATAAGGGAGACTAGACATCTACCACTATCAGATTAGAGCCATAAGGGAGAATAGACATCTACCACCCCAATACCACTATCAGATTAGAGACATAAGGGAGACTAGACATCTACCGCTATCAGATTAGAGCCATAATGGAGAATAGGCATCTACCACCACCAGATTAGATCCATAAGGGAGTCTAGACATCTTCCACCCTACTACCACTATCAGATTGGAACCATAAGGGAGGCTTGACACCTACCACTATCAGATTATAGCCATAAGGGAGACTAGACATCTTCCATCCCCACTACCACTATCAGATTAGAGCCATAAGGGAGGCTTGACACCTACCACTATCAGATTATAGCCATAAGGGAGAATAGACACCTACCACTATCAGATTAGAGCCATAAGGGAGACTAGACATCTTCCACCCCACTACCACTATCAGATTGGAGCCATAAGAGAGACAAGACATCTAAAACCCCACTACCACTATCAGATTAGTGCCATAAAGGAGACAGGAGATCTACCACCCCACTCCCACTATCAGATTAGAGCCATAAGGGATACCAAACATCTACCACCCACTACCACTATCATATTAGAGCCATAAAGGAGACTAGAGATCTACCACCCCACTACCACTATCAGATTAGAGCAATAAGGTGGTCTAGACATCTACCACTACCAGATGAGAGCCATAAGTGAGACTAGACATCTTCCATCCCCAATTAAACTATCAGATTAGAGCCATAAGGGAGACTAGACACCACCACTATCAGATTAGAGCCATAAGGGAGACTAGACATCTACCACTACCAAATTAGAGCTATAAGGGAGACTAGACATCTACCACCCCACTAACACTATCAGATTCGAGCCATAAGGGAGACTAGACATCTACCACTATCAGATTAGAGCCATAAGGGAGACTAGACATCTACCACTATCAGATTAGAGCCATAAGGGAGAATAGACATCTACCACCCCAATACCACTATCAGATTAGAGACATAAGGGAGCCTAGACATCTACCGCTATCAGATTAGAGCCATAATGGAGAATAGGCATCTACCACCACCAGATTAGATCCATAAGGGAGTCTAGACATCTTCCACCCTACTACCACTATCAGATTGGAACCATAAGGGAGACTAAAAATCTGCCACTCCCAGATGAGAGCCATAAGGGAGACTAGACATCTTCCATCCCCACTACCACTATCAGATTAGAGCCATAAGGGAGGCTTGACACCTACCACTATCAGATTAGAGCCATAAGGGAGAATAGACACCTACCACTATCAGATTAGAGCCATAAGGGAGACTAGACCTCTACCACTATCAGATAAAAGCCATAAGGGAGACTAGACATATACCACTATCAGATTAGAGCCATAAGGGAGACTAGACATCTTCCACCCCACTACCACTATCAGATTAGAGCCATAAAGGAGACGAGACATCTACCACTATCAGATTAGAGCCATAAAGGAGACGAGACATCTACCATTATCAAATTAGAGCCATAAGGGAGACTAGACATCTACCACTATCAGATTAGAGCCATAAGGGAGCCTAGACATCTACCACCCCACTACCACTATCAGATTAGAGCCATAAGGGATACCAAACATCTACCACCCACTACCACTATCATATTAGAGCCATAAAGGAGACTAGAGATCTACCACCCCACTACCACTATCAGATTAGAGCAATAAGGTGGTCTAGACATCTACCACTACCAGATGAGAGCCATAAGTGAGACTAGACATCTACCACTATCAGATTAGAGCCATAAGGGAGAATAGACATCTACCACCCCAATACCACTATCAGATTAGAGCCATAAGGGAGGCTTGACACCTACCACTATCAGATTAGAGCCATAAGGGAGAATAGACACCTACCACTATCAGATTAGAGCCATAAGGGAGACTAGACATCTTCCACCCCACTACCACTATCAGATTGGAGCCATAAGGGAGACAAGACATCTAAAACCCCACTACCACTATCAGATTAGTGCCATAAAGGAGACAGGAGATCTACCACCCCACTCCCACTATCAGATTAGAGCCATACGGGATACCAAACATCTACCACCCACTACCACTATCATATTAGAGCCATAAAGGAGACTAGACATCTACCACCCCACTAACACTATCAGATTCGAGCCATAAGGGAGGCTTGACACCTACCACTATCAGATTATAGCCATAAGGGAGAATAGACACCTACCACTATCAGATTAGAGCCATAAGGGAGACTAGACATCTTCCACCCCACTACCACTATCAGATTGGAGCCATAAGGGAGACAAGACATCTAAAACCCCACTACCACTATCAGATTTGTGCCATAAAGGAGACAGGAGATCTACCACCCCACTCCCACTATCAGATTAGAGCCATAAGGGATACCAAACATCTACCACCCACTACCACTATCATATTAGAGCCATAAAGGAGACTAGAGATCTACCACCCCACTACCACTATCAGATTAGAGCAATAAGGTGGTCTAGACATCTACCACTACCAGATGAGAGCCATAAGTGAGACTAGACATCTTCCATCCCCAATTAAACTATCAGATTAGAGCCATAAGGGAGACTAGACACCACCACTATCAGATTAGAGCCATAAGGGAGACTAGACATCTACCACTACCAAATTAGAGCTATAAGGGAGACTAGACATCAACCACCCCACTAACACTATCAGATTCGAGCCATAAGGGAGACTAGACATCTACCACTATCAGATTAGAGCCATAAGGGAGACTAGACATCTACCACTATCAGATTAGAGCCATAAGGGAGAATAGACATCTACCACCCCAATACCACTATCAGATTAGAGACATAAGGGAGCCTAGACATCTACCGCTATCAGATTAGAGCCATAATGGAGAATAGGCATCTACCACCACCAGATTAGATCCATAAGGGAGTCTAGACATCTTCCACCCTACTACCACTATCAGATTGGAACCATAAGGGAGACTAAAAATCTGCCACTCCCAGATGAGAGCCATAAGGGAGACTAGACATCTTCCATCCCCACTACCACTATCAGATTAGAGCCATAAGGGAGGCTTGACACCTACCACTATCAGATTAGAGCCATAAGGGAGAATAGACACCTACCACTATCAGATTAGAGCCATAAGGGAGACTAGACCTCTACCACTATCAGATAAAAGCCATAAGGGAGACTAGACATATACCACTATCAGATTAGAGCCATAAGGGAGACTAGACATCTTCCACCCCACTACCACTATCAGATTAGAGCCATAAAGGAGACGAGACATCTACCACTATCAGATTAGAGCCATAAAGGAGACGAGACATCTACCATTATCAAATTAGAGCCATAAGGGAGACTAGACATCTACCACTATCAGATTAGAGCCATAAGGGAGCCTAGACATCTACCACCCCACTACCACTATCAGATTAGAGCCATAAGGGATACCAAACATCTACCACCCACTACCACTATCATATTAGAGCCATAAAGGAGACTAGAGATCTACCACCCCACTACCACTATCAGATTAGAGCAATAAGGTGGTCTAGACATCTACCACTACCAGATGAGAGCCATAAGTGAGACTAGACATCTACCACTATCAGATTAGAGCCATAAGGGAGAATAGACATCTACCACCCCAATACCACTATCAGATTAGAGCCATAAGGGAGGCTTGACACCTACCACTATCAGATTAGAGCCATAAGGGAGAATAGACACCTACCACTATCAGATTAGAGCCATAAGGGAGACTAGACATCTTCCACCCCACTACCACTATCAGATTGGAGCCATAAGGGAGACAAGACATCTAAAACCCCACTACCACTATCAGATTAGTGCCATAAAGGAGACAGGAGATCTACCACCCCACTCCCACTATCAGATTAGAGCCATAAGGGATACCAAACATCTACCACCCACTACCACTATCATATTAGAGCCATAAAGGAGACTAGAGATCTACCACCCCACTACCACTATCAGATTAGAGCAATAAGGTGGTCTAGACATCTACCACTACCAGATGAGAGCCATAAGGGAGGCTAGACATCTACCGCTATCAGATTAGAGCCATAAGGGAGACTAGACATCTACCACTATCAGATTAGAGCCATACGGGAGAATAGACATCTACCACCCCAATACCACTATCAGATTAGAGACATAAGGGAGACTAGACATCTACCGCTATCAGATTAGAGCCATAATGGAGAATAGGCATCTACCACCACCAGATTAGATCCATAAGGGAGGCTTGACACCTACCACTATCAGATTAGAGCCATAAGGGAGACTAGACATCTTCCACCCCACTACCACTATCAGATTGGAGCCATAAGGGAGACTAGACATCTTCCACTATCATATTTGGGGCATAAGGGAGTCTAGACATCTACCACCTGACTACCATTATCAAATTAGAGCCATAAGGGAGACTAGACATCTGCCACTCCCAGATGAGAGCCATAAGGGACACTAGCCATCTTCCATCCCCACTACCACTATCAGATTAGAGCCATAAGGGAGGCTAGACACCTACCACTATCAGATTAGAGCCATAAGGGAGAATATACACCTACCACTATCAGATTAGAGCCATAAGGGACTCTAGACATCTTCCACCCCACTACCACTATCAGATTGGATCCATAAGGGAGACTAGACATCTTCCACCTGACTACCATTATCAAATTAGAGCCATAAGGGAGACTAGACACCTACCACTATTAGATTCGAGCCATAAGGGAGACTAGCAATCTACCACTATCAGATTAGAGTCATAAGGGTGTCTAGATATATACCACTATCAGATTAGAGCCATAAGGGCGACTAGACACCTACCACTATCAGATTAGAGCAGTAAGGGAGAATAGACCTCTACCACTATCAGATTAGAGCCATAAGGGAGACTAGACCTCTACCACTATCAGATAAAAGCCATAAGGGAGACTAGACATATACCACTATCAGATTAGAGACACAAGGGAGACTAGACACCACCACTATGAGATTAGAGCCATAAGGGAGACTAGACACCTACCACTATCTGATTAGAGTCATAAGGGAGACTAGACATCTACCACTACCAAATTAGAGCCATAAGGGAGACTAGACATCTTCCACCCCACTACCAAATCAGATTAGACCCATAAAGGAGACGAGACATCTACCACTATCAGATTAGAGCCATAAAGGAGACGAGACATCTACCATTATCAAATTAGTGCCATAAGGGAGACTAGACATCTACCACTATCAGATTAGAGCCATAAAGTAGACTAGACGTCTACCACTATCAGATTAGAGCCATAAGGGAGCCTAGACATCTACCACCCCACTACCACTATCAGATTAGAGCCATAAGGGAGAATAGACAGCTTCCACCCCACTACCACTATAGGATTAGAGCCATAAAGGAGACTAGACATATACCACCACCAGATTAGATCAAAAAGGGAGTCTAGACATCTCAAATCCCACTACCACTATCAGATTAGAGCCATAAGGGAGACAAGACATCTTCCACACCACTACCACTATCAGATTAGAGCCATAAGGAAGATTAGACATCTAACCACTATCAGATTAGAGCCATAAGTGAGACTAGACATCTAACCACTATCAGATTAGAGCCATAAGGGAGACTAGACATCTACCACTATCAGATTAGAGCCATAAGGGAGACTAGACATCTTCCACCCCACTACCACTATCAGATTAGAGCCATAAGGAAGATTAGACATCTACCACCACCAGATTAGAGCCATAAGGGAGCGTAGACATCTTCCATCCCCACTACCACTATCAGATTAGAGCCATACGGGATACTAGACAACTACCACTATAAGATTAGAGCCATAATGGAGACTAGACATCTACCACCCCACTACCACTGTCAGATTAGAGCCATAAGGGAGACTAGACATCTAACCACTATCAGATTAGAGCCATAAGGGAGACTATACATCTACCACTATCAGATTAGAGCCATAAGGGAGACAAGTCATCTTCCACCCCACTACCACTATGAGATTAGAGCCATAAAGGAGACGAGACATCTATCACTATCAGATTAGAGCCATACGGAGTCTAGACATCTTCCACCACACAACCACAATCAGATTAGAGCCATAAAGGAGAATAGACTTCTACCACTATCAGATTAGAGCCATAAGGGAGACTAGATATCTACCACTATCAGATTAGAGCCATAGGGGAGACTAGACCTCTACCACTATCAGATAAAAGCCATAAGGGAGACTAGACATATACCACTATCAGATTAGAGACACAAGGGAGACTAGACACCACCACTATGAGATTAGAGCCATAAGGGAGACTAGACACCTACCACTATCTGATTAGAGTCATAAGGGAGACTAGACATCTACCACTACCAAATTAGAGCCATAAGGGAGACTAGACATCTTCCACCCCACTACCAAATCAGATTAGACCCATAAAGGAGACGAGACATCTACCACTATCAGATTAGAGCCATAAGGGAGAATAGACAGCTTCCACCCCACTACCACTATAGGATTAGAGCCATAAAGGAGACTAGACATATACCACCACCAGATTAGATCAAAACGGGAGTCTAGACATCTCAAATCCCACTACCACTATCAGATTAGAGCCATAAGGGAGACAAGACATCTTCCACACCACTACCACTATCAGATTAGAGCCATAAAGGAGACGAGACATCTAACCACTATCAGATTAGAGCCATAAGGGAGACTAGACATCTAACCACTATCAGATTAGAGCCATAAGTGAGACTAGACATCTAACCACTATCAGATTAGAGCCATAAGGGAGACTAGACATCTACCACTATCAGATTAGAGCCATAAGGGAGACTAGACATCTTCCACCCCACTACCACTATCAGATTAGAGCCATAAGGAAGATTAGACATCTACCACCACCAGATTAGAGCCATAAGGGAGCGTAGACATCTTCCATCCCCACTACCACTATCAGATTAGAGCCATACGGGATACTAGACAACTACCACTATAAGATTAGAGCCATAATGGAGACTAGACATCTACCACCCCACTACCACTGTCAGATTAGAGCCATAAGGGAGACTAGACATCTAACCACTATCAGATTAGAGCCATAAGGGAGACTATACATCTACCACTATCAGATTAGAGCCATAAGGGAGACAAGTCATCTTCCACCCCACTACCACTATGAGATTAGAGCCATAAAGGAGACGAGACATCTACCACTATCAGATTAGAGCCAGACGGAGTCTAGACATCTTCCACCACACAACCATAATCAGATTAGAGCCATAAAGGAGAATAGACTTCTACCACTATCAGATTAGAGCCATAAGGGAGACTAGATATCTACCACTATCAGATTAGAGCCATAGGGGAGACTAGACCTCTACCACTATCAGATTAGAGCCATAAGGGAGACTAGACCTCTACCACTATCAGATTAGAGCCATAAGGGAGACTAGACATCTACCACCCCACAACCACAATCAGATTAGAGCCATAAGGGATACCAAACATCTCTCACCCCAGTACCACTATCAGATTAGAGCCATAAGGGAGACTAGACATCTTCCAACCCACTACCACTATCAGATTAGAGCCCTAAAGGAGACGAGACATCTACCACTATCAGATTAGAGCCATAAGGGAGTCTAGACATCTTCCACCCCACAACCACAATCAGATTAGAGCCATAAAGGAGATTAGGCATATGCCACTATCAGATTAGAGCCGTAAAGGAGACTAGACATCTACCACCCACAACCACAATCAGATTAGAGCCATAAAGGAGACTAGAGATCCTCCACCCCACTATCACTATCAGATTAGAGCAATAAGGTGGTCTAGACATTTACCACTACCAGATGAGAGCCATAAGGGAGACTAGACATCTTCCACTATCATATTTGGGGCATAAGGGAGTCTAGACATCTACCACCTGACTACCATTATCAAATTAGAGCCATAAGGGAGACTAGACATCTGCCACTCCCAGATGAGAGCCATAAGGGAGACTAGCCATCTTCCATCCCCACTACCACTATCAGATTAGAGCAATAAGGTGGTCTAGACATCTACCACTACCAGATTAGAGCCATAAGGGAGACTAGACACATACCACTATCAGATTAGAGCCATAAGGGAGACTAGACATATACCACTATCAGATTAGAGACATAATGGAGACTAGACACCACCACTATCAGATTAGAGCCATAAGGGGGACTAGACATCTACCTCTACCAAATTAGAGCTATAAGGGAGACTAGACATCTTCCACCCCACTACCAGATTAGAGCCATAAAGGAGACTAGAAATCTACCACTATCAGATTAGAGCCATAAGGGAGACTAGACATCTACCACTATTAGATTCGAGCCATAAGGGAGACTAGATATATACCACTATCAGATAAAAGCTATAAGGGAGACTAGACCTCTACCACTATCAGATTAGAGCCATAAGGGAGTCTAGACCTCTACCACTATCAGATTAGAGCCATAGGGGAGACTAGACATCTACAAACCCACTACCACTATCAAATTATAGCCATAAAGGAGACTCGAGATCTACCACCCCACTCCCACTATCAGATTAGAGCCATAAGGGATACCAAAAATCTACCACCCCACTACCACTATCATATTAAAGCAATAGAGGAGACTAGTGATCTACCACCCCACTACCACTATCAGATTAGATCAATAAGGTGGTCTAGACTTCTACCACTACCAGATGAGAGCCATAAGTGAGACTGGACATCTTCCATCCCCAATTCAACTATCAGATTAGAGCCATAAGGGAGACTAGACATGTACCACTATCAGATTAGAGCCATAATGGAGACTAGACATCTACCACTACCAAATTAGAGCCATAAGGGAGACTAGACATCTTCCACCCCACTACCACTATCAGATTAGAGCCATAAAGGAGACTAGACATCTACCACTATCAGATTAGAGCCATAAGGGAGACTAGACATCTTCCACCCCACTACCACTATCAGATTAGAGCCATAAGGGAGATAAGACATCTACCACTATCAGATTAGAGCGTAAGGGAGACTAGACATCTACCACTGGAATATTAGAGCCATAAGGGACACTAGACAGCTACCACTACCAAATTAGAGCCATAAGGGAGACTAGATATCTACCACTATCAGATTAGAGCCATAGGGGAGACTAGACCTCTACCACTATCAGATTAGAGCCATAAGGGAGACTAGATATCTACCACTATCAGATTAGAGCCATAGGGGAGACTAGACCTCTACCACTATCAGATTAGAGCCATAGGGGAGACTAGACCTCTACCACTATCAGATTAGAGCCATAAGGGAGACTAGACATCTACCACCCCACAACCACAATCAGATTAGAGCCATAAAGGAGATTAGGCATATGCCACTATCAGATTAGAGCCGTAAAGGAGACTAGACATCTACCACCCACAACCACAATCAGATTAGAGCCATAAAGGAGACTAGAGATCTACCACCCCACTATCACTATCAGATTAGAGCAATAAGGTGGTCTAGACATCTACCACTACCAGATGAGAGCCATAAGGGAGACTAGACATCTTCCATCCCCAATTCAACTATCAGATTAGAGCCATAAGGGAGACTAGACACATACCACTATCAGATTAGAGCCATAAGGGAGACTAGACATACACCACTATCAGATTAGAGACATAATGGAGACTAGACACCACCACTATCAGATTAGAGCCATAAGGGAGACTAGACATCTACCACTACCAAATTAGAGCTATAAGGGAGACTAGACATCTTCCACCCCACTACCACTATCAGATTAGAGCCATAAAGGAGACTAGACATATACCACCACCAGATTAGATCCAAAAGGGAGTCTAGACATCTCAAATCCCACTACCACTATCAGATTAGAGCCATAAGGGAGACAAGACATCTTCCACCCAACTACCACTATCAGATTAGAGCCATAAAGGAGACGAGACATCTAACCACTATCAGATTAGAGCCATAAGGGAGACTAGACATCTAACCACTATCAGATTAGAGCCATAAGTGAGACTAGACATCTAACCACTATCAGATTAGAGCCATAAGGGAGACTAGACATCTACCACAATCAGATTAGAGCCATAAAGGAGATTAGGCATATGCCACTATCAGATTAGAGCCATAAGGGAGACTAGACATCTTCCACCCCACTACCACTATATGATTAGAGCCATAAAGGAGACTAGACATCTACCACTATCAGATTAGAGCCATAAGGGAGACTAGACATCTACCACTATTAGATTCGAGCCATAAGGGAGACTAGACATCTACCACTATCAGATAAAAGCTATAAGGGAGACTAGACCTCTACCACTATCAGATTAGAGCCATAAGGGAGTCTAGACCTCTACCACTATCAGATTAGAGCCATAGGGGAGACTAGACATCTACAAACCCACTACCACTATCAGATTATAGCCATAAAGGAGACTAGAGATCTACCACCCCACTCCCACTATCAGATTAGAGCCATAAGGGATACCAAACATCTACCACCCCACTACCACTATCATATTAAAGCCATAGAGGAGACTAGTGATCTACCACCCCACTACCACTATCAGATTAGAGCAATAAGGTGGTCTAGACTTCTACCACTACCAGATGAGAGCCATAAGTGAGACTGGACATCTTCCACCCCACTACCACTATCAGATTAGAGCCATAAAGGAGACTAGACATCTACCACTATCAGATTAGAGCCATAAAGGAGAATAGACTTCTACCACTATCAGATTAGAGCCATAAGGGAGACTAGATATCTACCACTATCAGATTAGAGCCATAGGGGAGACTAGACCTCTACCACTATCAGATTAGAGCCATAAGGGAGACTAGACCTCTACCACTATCAGATTAGAGCCATAAGGGAGACTAGACATCTACCACCCCACAACCACAATCAGATTAGAGCCATAAGGGATACCAAACATCTCTCACCCCACTACCACTATCAGATTAGAGCCATAAGGGAGACTAGACATCTTCCAACCCACTACCACTATCAGATTAGAGCCCTAAAGGAGACGAGACATCTACCACTATCAGATTAGAGCCATAAGGGAGTCTAGACATCTTCCACCCCACAACCACAATCAGATTAGAGCCATAAAGGAGATTAGGCATATGCCACTATCAGATTAGAGCCGTAAAGGAGACTAGACATCTACCACCCACAACCACAATCAGATTAGAGCCATAAAGGAGACTAGAGATCCTCCACCCCACTATCACTATCAGATTAGAGCAATAAGGTGGTCTAGACATTTACCACTACCAGATGAGAGCCATAAGGGAGACTAGACATCTTCCACTATCATATTTGGGGCATAAGGGAGTCTAGACATCTACCACCTGACTACCATTATCAAATTAGAGCCATAAGGGAGACTAGACATCTGCCACTCCCAGATGAGAGCCATAAGGGAGACTAGCCATCTTCCATCCCCACTACCACTATCAGATTAGAGCAATAAGGTGGTCTAGACATCTACCACTACCAGATTAGAGCCATAAGGGAGACTAGACACATACCACTATCAGATTAGAGCCATAAGGGATACCAAACATCTCTCACCCCACTACCACTATCAGATTAGAGCCATAAGGGAGACTAGACATCTTCCAACCCACTACCACTATCAGATTAGAGCCCTAAAGGAGACGAGACATCTACCACTATCAGATTAGAGCCATAAGGGAGTCTAGACATCTTCCACCCCACAACCACAATCAGATTAGAGCCATAAAGGAGATTAGGCATATGCCACTATCAGATTAGAGCCGTAAAGGAGACTAGACATCTACCACCCACAACCACAATCAGATTAGAGCCATAAAGGAGACTAGAGATCCTCCACCCCACTATCACTATCAGATTAGAGCAATAAGGTGGTCTAGACATTTACCACTACCAGATGAGAGCCATAAGGGAGACTAGACATCTTCCACTATCATATTTGGGGCATAAGGGAGTCTAGACATCTACCACCTGACTACCATTATCAAATTAGAGCCATAAGGGAGACTAGACATCTGCCACTCCCAGATGAGAGCCATAAGGGAGACTAGCCATCTTCCATCCCCACTACCACTATCAGATTAGAGCAATAAGGTGGTCTAGACATCTACCACTACCAGATTAGAGCCATAAGGGAGACTAGACACATACCACTATCAGATTAGAGCCATAAGGGAGACTAGACATCTAACCACTATCAGATTAGAGACATAATGGAGACTAGACACCACCACTATCAGATTAGAGCCATAAGGGGGACTAGACATCTACCTCTACCAAATTAGAGCTATAAGGGAGACTAGACATCTTCCACCCCACTACCAGATTAGAGCCATAAAGGAGACTAGACATCTACCACTATCAGATTAGAGCCATAAGGGAGACTAGACATCTACCACTATTAGATTCGAGCCATAAGGGAGACTAGATATATACCACTATCAGATAAAAGCTATAAGGGAGACTAGACCTCTACCACTATCAGATTAGAGCCATAAGGGAGTCTAGACCTCTACCACTATCAGATTAGAGCCATAGGGGAGACTAGACATCTACAAACCCACTACCACTATCAGATTATAGCCATAAAGGAGACTCGAGATCTACCACCCCACTCCCACTATCAGATTAGAGCCATAAGGGATACCAAACATCTACCACCCCACTACCACTATCATATTAAAGCAATAGAGGAGACTAGTGATCTACCACCCCACTACCACTATCAGATTAGATCAATAAGGTGGTCTAGACTTCTACCACTATCAGATGAGAGCCATAAGTGAGACTGGACATCTTCCATCCCCAATTCAACTATCAGATTAGAGCCATAAGGGAGACTAGACATGTACCACTATCAGATTAGAGCCATAATGGAGACTAGACATCTACCACTATCAGATTAGAGCCATAAGGGAGACTAGACATCTTCCACCCCACTACCACTATCAGATTAGAGCCATAAGGGAGATAAGACATCTACCACTATCAGATTAGAGCGTAAGGGAGACTAGACATCTACCACTGGAATATTAGAGCCATAAGGGACACTAGACAGCTACCACTACCAAATTAGAGCCATAAGGGAGACTAGATATCTACCACTATCAGATTAGAGCCATAGGGGAGACTAGACCTCTACCACTATCAGATTAGAGCCATAAGGGAGACTAGATATCTACCACTATCAGATTAGAGCCATAGGGGAGACTAGACCTCTACCACTATCAGATTAGAGCCATAGGGGAGACTAGACCTCTACCACTATCAGATTAGAGCCATAAGGGAGACTAGACATCTACCACCCCACAACCACAATCAGATTAGAGCCATAAAGGAGATTAGGCATATGCCACTATCAGATTAGAGCCGTAAAGGAGACTAGACATCTACCACCCACAACCACAATCAGATTAGAGCCATAAAGGAGACTAGAGATCTACCACCCCACTATCACTATCAGATTAGAGCAATAAGGTGGTCTAGACATCTACCACTACCAGATGAGAGCCATAAGGGAGACTAGACATCTTCCATCCCCAATTCAACTATCAGATTAGAGCCATAAGGGAGACTAGACACATACCACTATCAGATTAGAGCCATAAGGGAGACTAGACATACACCACTATCAGATTAGAGACATAATGGAGACTAGACACCACCACTATCAGATTAGAGCCATAAGGGAGACTAGACATCTACCACTACCAAATTAGAGCTATAAGGGAGACTAGACATCTTCCACCCCACTACCTCTATCAGATTAGAGCCATAAAGGAGACTAGACATATACCACCACCAGATTAGATCCAAAAGGGAGTCTAGACATCTCAAATCCCACTACCACTATCAGATTAGAGCCATAAGGGAGACTAGACATCTACCACTATCAGATTAGAGCCATAAGGGAGCCTAGACATCTACCACCCCACTACCACTATCAGATTAGAGCCATAAAGGAGACGAGACATCTAACCACTATCAGATTAGAGCCATAAGGGAGACTAGACATCTAACCACTATCAGATTAGAGCCATAAGTGAGACTAGACATCTAACCACTATCAGATTAGAGCCATAAGGGAGACTAGACATCTACCACAATCAGATTAGAGCCATAAAGGAGATTAGGCATATGCCACTATCAGATTAGAGCCATAAGGGAGACTAGACATCTTCCACCCCACTACCACTATATGATTAGAGCCATAAAGGAGACTAGACATCTACCACTATCAGATTAGAGCCATAAGGGAGACTAGACATCTACCACTATTAGATTCGAGCCATAAGGGAGACTAGACATCTACCACTATCAGATAAAAGCTATAAGGGAGACTAGACCTCTACCACTATCAGATTAGAGCCATAAGGGAGTCTAGACCTCTACCACTATCAGATTAGAGCCATAGGGGAGACTAGACATCTACAAACCCACTACCACTATCAGATTATAGCCATAAAGGAGACTAGAGATCTACCACCCCACTCCCACTATCAGATTAGAGCCATAAGGGATACCAAACATCTACCACCCCACTACCACTATCATATTAAAGCCATAGAGGAGACTAGTGATCTACCACCCCACTACCACTATCAGATTAGAGCAATAAGGTGGTCTAGACTTCTACCACTACCAGATGAGAGCCATAAGTGAGACTGGACATCTTCCACCCCACTACCACTATCAGATTAGAGCCATAAAGGAGACTAGACATCTACCACTATCAGATTAGAGCCATAAAGGAGACTAGACATCTACCACTACCAAATTAGAGCCATAAGGGAGACTAGACATCTTCCACCCCACTACCACTATCAGATTAGTGCCATAAAGGAGACAGGAGATCTACCACCCCACTTCCACTATCAGATTAGAGCCATAAGGGATACCAAACATCTACCACCCACTACCACTATCATATTAGAGCCATAAAGGAGACTAGAGATCTACCACCCCACTACCACTATCAGATTAGAGCAATAAGGTGGTCTAGACATCTACCACTACCAGATGAGAGCCATAAGTGAGACTAGACATATTCCATCCCCAATTAAACTATCCGATTAGAGCCATAAGGGAGACTAGACACCTACCACTATCAGATTAGAGCCATAAGGGAGACTAGACATATACCACTATCAGATTAGAGACATAAGGGAGACTAGACACCACCACTATCAGATTAGAGCCATAAGGGAGACTAGACATCTACCACTACCAAATTAGAGCTATAAGGGAGACTAGACATCTACCACCCCACTAACACTATCAGATTCGAGCCATAAAGGAGACAAGACATCTAAAACCCCACTACCACTATCAGATTAGTGCCATAAAGGAGACAGGAGATCTACCACCCCACTCCCACTATCAGATTAGAGCCATAAGGGATACCAAACATCTACCACCCACTACCACTATCATATTAGAGCCATAAAGGAGACTATAGATCTACCACCCCACTACCACTATCAGATTAGAGCAATAAGGTGGTCTAGACATCTACCACTACCAGATGAGAGCCATAAGTGAGACTAGACATCTTCCATCCCCAATTAAACTATCAGATTAGAGCCATAAGGGTGACTAGACATCTACCACTATCAGATTAGAGCCATAAGGGAGACTAGACATCTACCACTATCAGATTAGAGCCATAAGGGAGAATAGACATCTACCACCCCAATACCACTATCAGATTAGAGACATAAGGGAGACTAGACATCTACCACAATCAGATTAGAGCCATAAAGGAGATTAGGCATATGCCACTATCAGATTAGAGCCATAAGGGAGACTAGACATCTTCCACCCCACTACCACTATATGATTAGAGCCATAAAGGAGACTAGACATCTACCACTATCAGATTAGAGCCATAAGGGTGACTAGACATCTACCACTATTAGATTCGAGCCATAAGGGAGACTAGACATCTACCACTATCAGATAAAAGCTATAAGGGAGACTAGACCTCTACCACTATCAGATTAGAGCCATAAGGGAGTCTAGACCTCTACCACTATCAGATTAGAGCCATAGAGGAGACTAGACATCTACAAACCCACTACCACTATCAGATTATAGCCATAAAGGAGACTAGAGATCTACCACCCCACTCCCACTATCAGATTAGAGCCATAAGGGATACCAAACATCTACCACCCCACTACCACTATCATATTAAAGCCATAGAGGAGACTAGTGATCTACCACCCCACTACCACTATCAGATTAGAGCAATAAGGTGGTCTAGACTTCTACCACTACCAGATGAGAGCCATAAGTGAGACTGGACATCTTCCACCCCACTACCACTATCAGATTAGAGCCATAAAGGAGACTAGACATCTACCACTATCAGATTAGAGCCATAAGGGAGACTAGACATCTACCACTACCAAATTAGAGCCATAAGGGAGACTAGACATCTTCCACCCCACTACCACTATCAGATTAGTGCCATAAAGGAGACAGGAGATCTACCACCCCACTTCCACTATCAGATTAGAGCCATAAGGGATACCAAACATCTACCACCCACTACCACTATCATATTAGAGCCATAAAGGAGACTAGAGATCTTCCACCCCACTACCACTATCAGATTAGAGCAATAAGGTGGTCTAGACATCTACCACTACCAGATGAGAGCCATAAGTGAGACTAGACATATTCCATCCCCAATTAAACTATCCGATTAGAGCCATAAGGGAGACTAGACACCTACCACTATCAGATTAGAGCCATAAGGGAGACTAGACATATACCACTATCAGATTAGAGACATAAGGGAGACTAGACACCACCACTATCAGATTAGAGCCATAAGGGAGACTAGACATCTACCACTACCAAATTAGAGCTATAAGGGAGACTAGACATCTACCACCCCACTAACACTATCAGATTCGAGCCATAAAGGAGACAAGACATCTAAAACCCCACTACCACTATCAGATTAGTGCCATAAAGGAGACAGGAGATCTACCACCCCACTCCCACTATCAGATTAGAGCCATAAGGGATACCAAACATCTACCACCCACTACCACTATCACATTAGAGCCATAAAGGAGACTATAGATCTACCACCCCACTACCACTATCAGATTAGAGCAATAAGGTGGTCTAGACATCTACCACTACCAGATGAGAGCCATAAGTGAGACTAGACATCTTCCATCCCCAATTAAACTATCAGATTAGAGCCATAAGGGTGACTAGACATCTACCACTATCAGATTAGAGCCATAAGGGAGACTAGACATCTACCACTATCAGATTAGAGCCATAAGGGAGAATAGACATCTACCACCCCAATACCACTATCAGATTAGAGACATAAGGGAGACTAGACATCTACCACAATCAGATTAGAGCCATAAAGGAGATTAGGCATATGCCACTATCAGATTAGAGCCATAAGGGAGACTAGACATCTTCCACCCCACTACCACTATATGATTAGAGCCATAAAGGAGACTAGACATCTACCACTATCAGATTAGAGCCATAAGGGAGACTAGACATCTACCACTATTAGATTCGAGCCATAAGGGAGACTAGACATCTACCACTATCAGATAAAAGCTATAAGGGAGACTAGACCTCTACCACTATCAGATTAGAGCCATAAGGGAGTCTAGACCTCTACCACTATCAGATTAGAGCCATAGGGGAGACTAGACATCTACAAACCCACTACCACTATCAGATTATAGCCATAAAGGAGACTAGAGATCTACCACCCCACTCCCACTATCAGATTAGAGCCATAAGGGATCCCAAACATCTACCACCCACTACCACTATCATATTAGAGCCATAAAGGAGACTAGAGATCTACCACCCCTCTACCACTATCAGATTAGAGCAATAAGGTGGTCTAGACATCTACCACTACCAGATGAGAGCCATAAGTGAGACTAGACATCTACCACTATCAGATTAGAGCCATAAGGGAGACTAGACATCTACCACTATCAGATTAGAGACATAAGGGAGAATAGACATCTACCACCCCAATACCACTATCAGATTAGAGACATAAGGGAGACTAGACATCTACCACTATCAGATTAGAGCCATAAGGGAGGCTAGACATCTACCGCTATCAGATTAGAGCCATAAGGGAGACTAGACATCTACCACTATCAGATTAGAGCCATAAGGGAGAATAGACATCTACCACCCCAATACCACTATCAGATTAGAGACATAAGGGAGACTAGACATCTACCGCTATCAGATTAGAGCCATAATGGAGAATAGGCATCTACCACCACCAGATTAGATCCATAAGGGAGGCTTGACACCTACCACTATCAGATTAGAGCCATAAGGGAGAATAGACACCTACCACTATCAGATTAGAGCCATAAGGGAGACATCTTCCACCCCACTACCACTATCAGATTAGAGCCATAAGGGAGGCTAGACACCTACCACTATCAGATTAGAGCCATAAGGGAGCATATACACCTACCACTATCAGATTAGAGCCATAAGGGACTCTAGACATCTTCCACCCCACTACCACTATCAGATTGGAGCCATAAGGGAGACTAGACATCTTCCACCCCACTACCACTATCAGATTGGAGCCATAAGGGAGACTAGCCATCTACCACTATCAGATTAGAGTCATAAGGGTGTCTAGATATATACCACTATCAGATTAGAGCCATAAGGGCGACTAGACACCTACCACTATCAGATTAGAGCCATAAGGGAGACTAGACCTCTACCACTATCAGATAAAAGCCATAAGGGAGACTAGACATATACCACTATCAGATTAGAGCCATAAGGGAGACTAGACACCTACCACTATCTGATTAGAGTCATAAGGGAGACTAGACATCTACCACTACCAAATTAGAGCCATAAGGGAGACATCTTCCACCCCACTACCACTATCAGATTTAAGCCATAAAGGAGACGAGACATCTACCACTATCAGATTAGAGCCATAAAGGAGACGAGACATCTACCATTATCAGATTAGTGCCATAAGGGAGACTAGACATCTACCACTATCAGATTAGAGCCATAAGGTAGACTAGACATCTACCACTATCAGATTAGAGCCATAAGGGAGCCTAGACATCTACCACCCCACTACCACTATCAGATTAGAGCCATAAGGGAGAATAGACAGCTTCCACCCCACTACCACTATAGGATTAGAGCCATAAAGGAGACTAGACATATACCACCACCAGATTAGATTAAAAAGGGAGTCTAGACATCTCAAATCCCACTACCACTATCAGATTAGAGCCATAAGGGAGACAAGACATCTTCCACCCCACTACCACTATCAGATTAGAGCCATAAAGGAGACGAGACATCTAACCACTATCAGATTAGAGCCATAAGGGAGACTAGACATCTACCACTACCAGATTAGAGCCATAAAGGAGATAAGACATCTACCACTATCAGATTAGAGCCGTAATGGAGACTAGACATCTACCACTGGAATATTAGAGCCATAAGGGACACTAGACAGCTACCACTACCACATTAGAGACATAAGGGTTACTAGACATCTACCACTGTAAGATTAGAGCCATAATGGAGACTAGACATCCACCACTATCAGATTAGAGCCAAAAGGGAGACTAGACATCTACAACCCCACTACCATTATCAGATTAGAGCCAGAAGGCAGACCAGACATCTAACACTACCAGATGAGAGAAATAAGGGAGACTAGGCCTCTACGACTACCAGATTATAGCCATAAGGGAGAGTAAACATCTACCACCCCTATATCAATATCAGATTAGAGCCATAAGGGACTCTATACATCTAACACCCCACTACCACTATCAGATTTGAACCGTAAGGGAGACTACACATCTACCACCTGACTACCACTATTAGAATAGAGAAATAAGGGAGACTAGACATCTTCCAACCCACTACCAGAGCCATAATGGATACTAGACACATACCACCCCACTACTACTTTCAGATTAGAGCCACTATCAGATTAGAGCCATACGGGAGATAAATCATCTACCAATACCAGATTAAAGCCATAAATTAGACTAGACAGCTACCAATCTCAGATTAGAGCCATAAGGAAGACTAGACATCTACCACTACCATATTAGAGCCATAGGGGAGTCTAGACATCTACCACACCATTACCACTATCAGATTAGTGCCATAAGGAAGGCTAGAGATCTACCACCCCACTACCATTATTAGATTAGAGTCCTAAGGGAGTCTAGACATCTACCACTATCAGATTAGAGCCACAAGGGAGCCTAGACATCTACCACCCCACTACCACTATTAGATTAGAGCCACAATGGAGTCTAGACATCTACCACTACCAGATTAGAGCTATAGGGGAGTCTAGACATCTACCACACCATTACCACTATCAGATTAGAGACATAAGGGAGACTAGGCATCTACGACTACCAGATTAGAGCCATAAGGGAGGGTAAACATCTCCCACCCCTATACCATTATCAGATTCGAGCCATAAGGGAGACTAGACATCTTCCACTACCAGATTAGAGCCGTAAAAGAGACTAGACATCTACCACCCCGCTACCACTGTCAGATTAGAGCCATAAGTGAGAATAGACATCTACCACCCCACTAACACTATCAGATTAGAGCCATAAAGGAGAGTAGACATCTACAACCCCACTATCACTATCAGATTAGAGCAATAAGGGAGTCTAGACATCTTCCACTACCAGATGAGAGCCATAAGGGAGACTAGACATTTACAACTATCAGATTAGAGCCATAAGGGAGACTAGACATCTAACCACTATCAGATTAGAGCCATAAGTGAGACTAGACATCTAACCACTATCAGATTAGAGCCATAAGGGAGACTAGACATCTATCACTATCAGATTAGAGCCATAAGGGAGACTAGACATCTTCAACCCCACTACCACTATCAGATTAGAGCCATAAGGAAGATTAGACATCTACCACCAGATTAGAGCCATAAGGGAGCGTAGACATCTTCCATCCCCACTACCACTATCAGATTAGAGCCATAAGGGATACTAGACAACTACCACTATAAGATTAGAGCCATAAGGGAGACTAGACATCTACCACCCCACTACCACTGTCAGATTAGAGCCATAAGGGAGACTAGACATCTAACCACTATCAGATTAGAGCCATAAGGGAGACTAGACATCTACCACTATCAGATTAGAGCCATAAGGGAGACTAGACATCTACCACCCCACTACCACTATCAGATTAGAGCCATAAGGGAGAATAGACATCTACCATCCCCCTACCATTATCAGATTAAATTCATAAGGGAGACGAGATATCTGCACCACCAGATTAGATCCATAAGGGAGTCTAGACATCTACCACCCCGCTACCACTATCAGATTAGAGCCATAAAGGAGACGAGAAATCGACCACTATCAGATTAGAGCCATAAGGGAGAATACACATCTTCCACCCCCCACCATTATCAGATTGGAGCCATCAGGGAGTCTAGACATCTACCACCCCACTAACACTATCAGATTAGAGCCATAAGGGAGACTAGACATCTTCCACCACCAGATTAGAGCCATAAAGGAGACTAGACATCTACAACCCCACTACCACTATCAGATTATAGCCATATGGGAGTGTAGACATCTACCACCCCACTACCACTATCAGATTAGAGCCATAAGGGGGTCTAGACATCTACCACCCCGCTACCACTATCAGAATAGAGCCATAAGGGAGAAAAGACATCTACCACTTTCAGATTAGAGCCATAAGGGAGACTGGACATCTACCACCCCACTACCACTATCAGATTAGAGCCATAAAGGAGACTAGACGTCTACAACCCCACTACCACTATCAGATTAGAGCCATAAAGGAGACGAGACATCTACCACTATCCAATGAAAGCCATAAGGGAGCCTAGACATCTTCCACCCCACTACCACTATCAGATTGGATCCATAAGGAAGACTAGATATCTACCACCACCAGATTAGATCCATAAGGGGGTCTAGACATCTACCACCCCGCTACCACTATCAGAATAGAGCAATAAGGGAGAAAAGACATCTACCACTTTCAGATTAGAGCCATAAGGTAGACTGGACATCTACCACCCCACTACCACTAGCAGATTAGAGCCATTAAGGAGACGAGACATCTACCACTATCAGATTAGAGCCATAAGGGAGACTAGACATCTTCCACCCCACTACCACTATCAGATTGGAGCCATTAAGGAGACGAGACATCTACCACTATCAGATTATAGCCATAAGGGAGACTAGACATCTTCCACCCCACTACCACTATCAGATTGGAGCCATAAGACTAGACATCTGTCACTACCAGATTAGAGCCATAAGGGAGACTAGACATCTACCACCCCACTCCCACTATTAGATTAAAGCCATAAAGGAGACTAGAGATCTACCACTATCAGATTAGAGCCATAAGGGAGACTAGACATCTACCACCCCACTGACACTATCAGATTAGTGCCATAAAGGAGACTACACATATACAACCCCACTACCACTATCAGATTAGAGCCATAAAGGAGACGAGACATCTACCACTATCAGATTAGTGCCATGAGGGAGCCTAGACATCTTCCACCCCACTACCACTATCAGATTAGAGCCATAAAGGAGACGAGACATCTACCACTATCAGATTAGAGCCATAAGGGAGACTAGACATCTTCCACCCCACAACCACAATCAGATTAGAGCCATAAAGGAGATTAGACATATGCCACTATCAGATTAGAGCCATAAAGGACACTAGACATCTACCCCCCACTACCACTATCAGATTAGAGCCATTAGGGAGTCTAGACTTCTACCACCCCACTAACACTATCAGATTAGAGCCATAAGGGAGACTAGATATCTACCACTATCAGATTAGAGCCATAAGGGAGTCTAGACATCTTCCACCACCAGATTAGAGCCATAAAGGAGACTAGACATCTACAACCCCACTACCACTATCAGATTATAGCCATATGGGAGTGTAGACATCTACCACCCCACTACCACTATCAGATTAGAGCCATAAAGGAGACTAGACATCTACAACCCCACTACCACTATCAGATTAGAGCCATAAAGGAGACTAGATATCTACCACCACCAGATTAGATCCATAAGGGGGTCTAGACATCTACCACCCCGCTACCACTATCAGAATAGAGCCATAAGGGAGAAAAGACATCTACCACTTTCAGATTAGAGCCATAAGGGAGACTGGACATCTACCACCACACTACCACTATCAGATTAGAGCCATAAAGGAGACTAGACATCTACAACCCCACTACCACTATCAGATTAGAGCCATAAAGGACACGAGACATCTACCACTATCCGATTAAAGCCATAAGGGAGCCTAGACATCTTCCACCCCACTACCACTATCAGATTGGATCCATAAGGAAGACTAGATATCTACCACCACCAGATTAGATCCATAAGGGGGTCTAGACATCTAGCACCCCGCTACCACTATCAGAATAGAGCCATAAGGGAGAAAAGACATCTACCACTTTCAGATTAGAGCCATAAGGGAGACTGGACATCTACCACCCCACTACCACTATCAGATTAGAGCCATAAAGGAGACTAGACATCTTCCACCCCACTACCACTATCAGATTGGATCCATAAGGAAGACTAGATATCTTCCACCACCAGATTAGATCCATAGGGGAGTCTAGACATCTACCACCCCACTACCACTATCAGATTAGAGCCATTAAGGAGACGAGACATCTACCACTATCAGATTAGAGCCATAAGGGAGACATCTTCCACCCCACTACCACTATCAGATTGGAGCCATAAGACTAGACATCTGTCACTACCAGATTAGAGCCATAAGGGAGACTAGACATCTACCACCCCACTCCCACTATTAGATTAAAGCCATAAAGGAGACTAGAGATCTACCACCACCAGATTAGATCGATAAGGGAGTCTAGACGTCTACCACCCCAGTACCACTATAAGATTAGAGCCATACTGGAGACTAGACATCTACAACCCCACTACCACTATCAGATTAGAGCCATAAAGGAGACGAGACATCTAACACTATCAGATTAGAGCCATAAGGGAGTATAGACATCTTCCACCCCAAAACCACAATCAGATTAGAGCCATAAAGGAGATTAGACATATGCCACTATAAGATTAGAGCCTTAAAGAAGACTAGACATCTACCACCCCACTACCACTATCAGATTAGAACCATAAAGGAGACAGGAGATCTACCACTACCAGATGAGAGCCATAAGGGAGCCTAGACTTATTCCATCCCCACTACCACTGTCAGATAAGAGCCATAAGGGAGTATAGACATCTACCACCCCACTACCACTATCAGATTATAGCCATAAAGGAGACTAGAGATCTACCAATATCAGATTAGAGCCATAAGGGAGACTAGACATCTACCACTCCTATACCATTATCAGATTAGAGCCATAGTGGACACTAGACAGCAACCACTATCAGATTAGAGCCATACGGGAGACTAGACATCTTCCACCCAACTAACAATTTCAGATTAGAGCCATAAGGGAGGGTATACATCTACCACTACCAGATGAGAGCCATAAGGGAGCCTAGATTTATTCCATCCCCACTACCACTATCAGATTAGAGCCATAAGGGAGACTAAACATCTACCACTATCAGATTAAAGCCATAAGGGAGACTAGACATCTACCACTATCATATTAGAGCCATAAGGGACACTAGACATCTACCACCCCTAAACAATGATCAGATTAGAGCCATAAGGGACACTAGACATCTACAACCCCACTACAATTATCAGATTAGAGCCATAAGGGAGACTAGACATCTGCCACTACCAGATTAGAGCCATAAGGGAGACTAGACATCTACCACTATTATATTAGGGGCATAAGGGTGTCTAGACATCTACCACCCGGCTACCATTATCAGATTAGAGCCATAAAGGAGACTAGACATCTACCACCCCACAACCACTATCAGATTAGAGCCATAAAGGAGACTAGACATCTTCCACCCCACTACCACTATCAGATTGGATCCGATCCATAAGGAAGACTAGATATCTTCCACCACCAGATTAGATCCATAGGGAGTCTAGACATCTACCACCCCACTACCACTATCAGATTAGAGCCATTAAGGAGACGAGACATCTACCACTATCAGATTAGAGCCATAAGGGAGACATCTTCCACCCCACTACCACTATCAGATTGGAGCCATAAGACTAGACATCTGTCACTACCAGATTAGAGCCATAAGGGAGACTAGACATCTACCACCCCACTCCCACTATTAGATTAAAGCCATAAAGGAGACTAGAGATCTACCACCACCAGATTAGATCGATAAGGGAGTCTAGACGTCTACCACCCCAGTACCACTATAAGATTAGAGCCATACTGGAGACTAGACATCTACAACCCCACTACCACTATCAGATTAGAGCCATAAAGGAGACGAGACATCTAACACTATCAGATTAGAGCCATAAGGGAGTATAGACATCTTCCACCCCAAAACCACATCAGATTAGAGCCATAAAGGAGATTAGACATATGCCACTATAAGATTAGAGCCTTAAAGAAGACTAGACATCTACCACCCCACTACCACTATCAGATTAGAACCATAAAGGAGACAGGAGATCTACCACTACCAGATGAGAGCCATAAGGGAGCCTAGACTTATTCCATCCCCACTACCACTGTCAGATAAGAGCCATAAGGGAGTATAGACATCTACCACCCCACTACCACTATCAGATTATAGCCATAAAGGAGACTAGAGATCTACCAATATCAGATTAGAGCCATAAGGGAGACTAGACATCTACCACTCCTATACCATTATCAGATTAGAGCCATAGTGGACACTAGACAGCAACCACTATCAGATTAGAGCCATACGGGAGACTAGACATCTTCCACCCAACTAACAATTTCAGATTAGAGCCATAAGGGAGGGTATACATCTACCACTACCAGATGAGAGCCATAAGGGAGCCTAGATTTATTCCATCCCCACTACCACTATCAGATTAGAGCCATAAGGGAGACTAAACATCTACCACTATCAGATTAAAGCCATAAGGGAGACTAGACATCTACCACTATCATATTAGAGCCATAAGGGAGACTAGACATCTACCACCCCTAAACAATGATCAGATTAGAGCCATAAGGGACACTAGACATCTACAACCCCACTACAATTATCAGATTAGAGCCATAAGGGAGACTAGACATCTGCCACTACCAGATTAGAGCCATAAGGGAGACTAGACATCTACCACTATTATATTAGGGGCATAAGGGTGTCTAGACATCTACCACCCGGCTACCATTATCAGATTAGAGCCATAAAGGAGACTAGACATCTACCACCCCACAACCACTATCAGATTAGAGCCATAAAGGAGACTAGACATCTTCCACCCCACTACCACTATCAGATTGGATCCATAAGGAAGACTAGATATCTTCCACCACCAGATTAGATCCATAGGGGAGTCTAGACATCTACCACCCCACTACCACTATCAGATTAGAGCCATTAAGGAGACGAGACATCTACCACTATCAGATTAGAGCCATAAGGGAGACTAGACATCTTCCACCCCACTACCACTATCAGATTGGAGCCATAAGACTAGACATCTGTCACTACCAGATTAGAGCCATAAGGGAGACTAGACATCTACCACCCCACTCCCACTATTAGATTAAAGCCATAAAGGAGACTAGAGATCTACCACCACCAGATTAGATCGATAAGGGAGTCTAGACGTCTACCACCCCAGTACCACTATAAGATTAGAGCCATACTGGAGACTAGACATCTACAACCCCACTACCACTATCAGATTAGAGCCATAAAGGAGACGAGACATCTAACACTATCAGATTAGAGCCATAAGGGAGTATAGACATCTTCCACCCCAAAACCACAATCAGATTAGAGCCATAAAGGAGATTAGACATATGCCACTATAAGATTAGAGCCTTAAAGAAGACTAGACATCTACCACCCCACTACCACTATCAGATTAGAACCATAAAGGAGACAGGAGATCTACCACTACCAGATGAGAGCCATAAGGGAGCCTAGACTTATTCCATCCCCACTACCACTGTCAGATAAGAGCCATAAGGGAGTATAGACATCTACCACCCCACTACCACTATCAGATTATAGCCATAAAGGAGACTAGAGATCTACCAATATCAGATTAGAGCCATAAGGGAGACTAGACATCTACCACTCCTATACCATTATCAGATTAGAGCCATAGTGGACACTAGACAGCAACCACTATCAGATTAGAGCCATACGGGAGACTAGACATCTTCCACCCAACTAACAATTTCAGATTAGAGCCATAAGGGAGGGTATACATCTACCACTACCAGATGAGAGCCATAAGGGAGCCTAGATTTATTCCATCCCCACTACCACTATCAGATTAGAGCCATAAGGGAGACTAAACATCTACCACTATCAGATTAAAGCCATAAGGGAGACTAGACATCTACCACTATCATATTAGAGCCATAAGGGAGACTAGACATCTACCACCCCTAAACAATGATCAGATTAGAGCCATAAGGGACACTAGACATCTACAACCCCACTACAATTATCAGATTAGAGCCATAAGGGAGACTAGACATCTGCCACTACCAGATTAGAGCCATAAGGGAGACTAGACATCTACCACTATTATATTAGGGGCATAAGGGTGTCTAGACATCTACCACCCGGCTACCATTATCAGATTAGAGCCATAAAGGAGACTAGACATCTACCACCCCACAACCACTATCAGATTAGAGCCATAAAGGAGACTAGACATCTTCCACCCCACTACCACTATCAGATTGGATCCATAAGGAAGACTAGATATCTTCCACCACCAGATTAGATCCATAGGGGAGTCTAGACATCTACCACCCCACTACCACTATCAGATTAGAGCCATTAAGGAGACGAGACATCTACCACTATCAGATTAGAGCCATAAGGGAGACTAGACATCTTCCACCCCATTACCACTATCAGATTGGAGCCATAAGACTAGACATCTGTCACTACCAGATTAGAGCCATAAGGGAGACTAGACATCTACCACCCCACTCCCACTATTAGATTAAAGCCATAAAGGAGACTAGAGATCTACCACCACCAGATTAGATCGATAAGGGAGTCTAGACGTCTACCACCCCAGTACCACTATAAGATTAGAGCCATACTGGAGACTAGACATCTACAACCCCACTACCACTATCAGATTAGAGCCATAAAGGACACGAGACATCTACCACTATCCGATTAAAGCCATAAGGGAGCCTAGACATCTTCCACCCCACTACCACTATCAGATTGGATCCATAAGGAAGACTAGATATCTACCACCACCAGATTAGATCCATAAGGGGGTCTAGACATCTACCACCCCGCTACCACTATCAGAATAGAGCCATAAAGGAGAAAAGACATCTACCACTTTCAGATTAGAGCCATAAGAGAGACTGGACATCTACCACCCCACTACCACTATCAGATTAGAGCCATAAAGGAGACTAGACATATTCCACCCCACTACCACTATCAGATTGGATCCATAAGGAAGACTAGATATCTTCCACCACCAGATTAGATCCATAGGGGAGTCTAGACATCTACCACCCCACTACCACTATCAGATTAGAGCCATTAAGGAGACGAGACATCTACCACTATCAGATTAGAGCCATAAGGGAGACATCTTCCACCCCACTACCACTATCAGATTGGAGCCATAAGACTAGACATCTGTCACTACCAGATTAGAGCCATAAGGGAGACTAGACATCTACCACCCCACTCCCACTATTAGATTAAAGCCATAAAGGAGACTAGAGATCTACCACCACCAGATTAGATCGATAAGGGAGTCTAGACGTCTACCACCCCAGTACCACTATAAAATTAGAGCCATACTGGAGACTAGACATCTACAACCCCACTACCACTATCAGATTAGAGCCATAAAGGAGACGAGACATCTAACACTATCAGATTAGAGCCATAAGGGAGTATAGACATCTTCCACCCCAAAACCACAATCAGATTAGAGCCATAAAGGAGATTACACATATGCCAATATAAGATTAGAGCCTTAAAGAAGACTAGACATCTACCACCCCACTACCACTATCAGATTAGAACCATAAAGGAGACAGGAGATCTACCAATATCAGATTAGAGCCATAAGGGAGACTAGACATCTACCACTCCTATACCATTATCAGATTAGAGCCATAGTGGACACTAGACAGCAACCACTATCAGATTAGAGCAATACGGGAGGGTATACATCTACCACTACCAGATGAGAGCCATAAGGGAGCCTAGACTTATTCCATCCCCACTACCACTGTCAGATAAGAGCCATAAGGGAGTATAGACATCTACCACCCCACTACCACTATCAGATTATAGCCATAAAGGAGACTAGAGATCTACCAATATCAGATTAGAGCCATAAGGGAGACTAGACATCTACCACTCCTATACCATTATCAGATTAGAGCCATAGTGGACACTAGACAGCAACCACTATCAGATTAGAGCCATACGGGAGACTAGACATCTTCCACCCAACTACCACTATCAGATTAGAGCCATAAGGGAGGGTATACATCTACCACTACCAGATGAGAGCCATAAGGGAGCCTAGATTTATTCCATCCCCACTACCACTATCAGATTAGAGCCATAAGGGAGACTAAACATCTACCACTATCAGATTAAAGCCATAAGGGAGACTAGACATCTACCACTATCATATTAGAGCCATAAGGGAGACTAGACATCTACCACCCCTAAACAATGATCAGATTAGAGCCATAAGGGACACTAGACATCTACAACCCCACTACCATTATCAGATTAGAGCCATAAGGGAGACTAGACATCTGCCACTACCAGATTAGAGCCATAAGGGAGACTAGACATCTACCACTATTATATTAGGGGCATAAGGGTGTCTAGACATCTACCACCCGACTACCATTATCAGATTAGAGCCATAAAGGAGACTAGACATCTACCACCCCACAACCACAATCAGATTAGAGCCATAAAGGAGAATAGACATATACCACTGTCAGATTAGAGCCATAAAGGAGACTAGACATCTACCACCCCACTACCACTATCAGATTAGAGCCATAAAGGAGACTAGAGATCTAACACCCCACTCCCACTATCAGATTAGAGACATAAGGGATACCAAACATCTACCACCCGACTACCACTATCAGATTAGAGCTATAAGGGAGTCTAGACATCTACCACCCCACTAACACTATCAGATTAGAGCCATAAAGGAGACTAGACATCTACAACCCCACTACCACTATCAGATTAGAGCCATAAAGGAGACAAGACATCTAACACTTTCAGATTAAAGCCATAAGGGAGAATAGGCATCTACCACCACCAGATTAGATCCATAAGGGAGTCTATACATCTACCACCCCACTACCACTATCAGATTCGAGCCATAAGTAAGACTAGATATCTACCACCACCAGATTAGATCGATAAGGGTGTCTAGACGTCTACCACCCCAGTACCACTATCAGATTAGAGCCATAAAGGAGACGAGACATCTAACACTATCAGATTAGAGCCATAAGGGAGTATAGACATCTTCCACCCCAAAACCACAATCAGATTAGAGCCATAAAGGAGATTAGACATAAGCCACTATAAGATTAGAGCCTTAAAGAAGACTATACATCTACCACCCCACTACCACTATCAGATTAGAACCATAAAGGAGACAGGAGATCTACCAATATCAGATTAGAGCCATAAGGGAGACTAGACATCTACCACTCCTATACCATTATCAGATTAGAGCCATAGTGGACACTAGACAGCAACCACTATCAGATTAGTGCCATATGGGAGGGTATACATCTACCACATGAGAGCCATAAGGGAGCCTAGACTTATTCCATCCCCACTACCACTGTCAGATTTGAGCCATAAGGGAGTATAGACATCTACCACCCCACTACCAATATCAGATTAGAGCCATAAGGGAGACTAGACATCTACCACTCCTATACCATTATCAGATTAGAGCCATAGTGGACACTAGACAGCAACCACTATCAGATTAGAGCCATACGGGAGACTAGACATCTTCCACCCCACTACCACTATCAGATTCGAGCCATAAGTAAGAATAGATATCTACCACCACCAGATTAGATCGATAAGGGAGTCTAGACGTCTACCACCACAGTACCACTATAAGATTAGAGCCATACTGGAGACTAGACGTCTTCCACCCCACTACCACTATCAGATTAGAGCCATAAGGGAGGGTATACATCTACCACTACCAGATGAGAGCCATAAGGGAGCCTAGATTTATTCCATCCCCACTACCACTATCAGATTAGAGCCATAAGGGAGACTAAACATCTACCACTATCAGATTAAAGCCATAAGGGAGACTAGACATCTACCACTATCATATTAGAGCCATAAGGGAGACTAGACATCTACCACCCCTAAACAATGATCAGATTAGAGCCATAAGGGACACTAGACATCTACAACCCCACTACCATTATCAGATTAGAGCCATAAGGGAGACTAGACATCTGCCACTACCAGATTAGAGCCATAAGGGAGACTAGACATCTACCACTATTATATTAGGGGCATAAGGGTGTCTAGACATCTACCACCCGACTACCATTATCAGATTAGAGCCATAAAGGAGACTAGACATCTACCACCCCACAACCACAATCAGATTAGAGCCATAAAGGAGAATAGACATATACCACTGTCAGATTAGAGCCATAAAGGAGACTAGACATCTACCACCCCACTACCACTATCAGATTAGAGCCATAAAGGAGACTAGAGATCTAACACCCCACTCCCACTATCAGATTAGAGCCATAAGGGATACCAAACATCTACCACCCACACTACCACTATCAGATTATAGCCATAAAGGAGACTAGAGATCTACCAATATCAGATTAGAGCCATAAGGGAGACTAGATATCTACCACCCCACTACCACTATCAGATTAGAGCCATACTGGAGACTAGATATCTACCACCCCACTACCACTATCAGATTAGAGCTATAAAGGAGACGAGACATCTACCACTCCTATTCCATTATCAGATTAGAGCCATAGTGGACACTAGACAGCAACCACTATCAGATTAGAGCCATACGGGAGACTAGACATCTTCCACCCCACTACCACTATCAGATTAGAGCCATAAGGGAGGGTATACATCTACCACTACCAGATGAGAGCCATAAGGGAGCCTAGATTTATTACATCAACACTACCACTATCAGATTAGAGCCATAAGGGAGACTAAACATCTACCACTATCAGATTAAAGCCATAAGGGAGACTAGACATCTACCACTATCATATTAGAGCCATAAGGGAGACTAGACATCTACCACCCCTAAACAATGATCAGATTAGAGCCATAAGGGACACTAGACATCTACAACCCCACTACCATTATCAGATTAGAGCCATAAGGGAGACTAGACATCTGCCACTACCAGATTAGAGCCATAAGGGAGACTAGACATCTACCACTATTATATTAGGGGCATAAGGGTGTCTAGACATCTACCACCCGACTACCATTATCAGATTAGAGCCATAAAGGAGACTAGACATCTACCACCCCACAACCACAATCAGATTAGAGCAATAAAGGAGAATAGACATATACCACTGTCAGATTAGAGCCATAAAGGAGACTAGACATCTACCACCCCACTACCACTATCAGATTAGAGCCATAAAGGAGACTAGAGATCTAACACCCCACTCCCACTATCAGATTAGAGCCATAAGGGATACCAAACATCTACCACCCCACTACCACTATCAGATTATAGCCATAAAGGAGACTAGAGATCTACCAATATCAGATTAGAGCCATAAGGGAGACTAGACATCTACCACTCCTATACCATTATCAGATTAGAGCCATAGTGGACACTAGACAGCAACCACTATCAGATTAGAGCCATACGGGAGACTAGACATCTTCCACCCCACTACCACTATCAGATTAGAGCCATAAGGGAGGGTATACATCTACCACTACCAGATGAGAGCCATAAGGGAGCCTAGATTTATTCCATCCCCACTACCACTATCAGATTAGAGCCATTAGGGAGACTAAACATCTACCACTATCAGATTAAAGCCATAAGGGAGACTAGACATCTACCACTATCATATTAGAGCCATAAGGGAGACTAGACATCTACCACCCCTAAACAATGATCAGATTAGAGCCATAAGGGACACTAGACATCTACAACCCCACTACCATTATCAGATTAGAGCCATAAGGGAGACTAGACATCTGCCACTACCAGATTAGAGCCATAAGGGAGACTAGACATCTACCACTATTATATTAGGGGCATAAGGGTGTCTAGACATCTACCACCCGACTACCATTATCAGATTAGAGCCATAAAGGAGACTAGACATCTACCACCCCACAACCACAATCAGATTAGAGCCATAAAGGAGAATAGACATATACCACTGTCAGATTAGAGCCATAAAGGAGACTAGACATCTACCACCCCACTACCACTATCAGATTAGAGCCATAAAGGAGACTAGAGATCTAACACCCCACTCCCACTATCAGATTAGAGCCATAAGGGATACCAAACATCTACCACCCGACTACCACTATCAGATTAGAGCTATAAGGGAGTCTAGACATCTACCACCCCACTAACACTATCAGATTAGAGCCATAAAGGAGACTAGACATCTACAACCCCACTACCACTATCAGATTGGAGCCATAAAGGAGACGAGACATCTACCACTCCTATTCCATTATCAGATTAGAGCCATAGTGGACACTAGACAGCAACCACTATCAGATTAGAGCCATACGGGAGACTAGACATCTTCCACCCCACTACCACTATCAGATTAGAGCCATAAGGGAGGGTATACATCTACCACTACCAGATGAGAGCCATAAGGGAGCCTAGATTTATTCCATCCCCACTACCACTATCAGATTAGAGCCATAAGGGAGACTAAACATCTACCACTATCAGATTAAAGCCATAAGGGAGACTAGACATCTACCACCCCTAAACAATGATCAGATTAGAGCCATAAGGGACATCTACAACCCCACTACCATTATCAGATTAGAGCCATAAGGGAGACTAGACATCTGCCACTACCAGATTAGAGCCATAAGGGAGACTAGACATCTACCACTATTATATTAGGGGCATAAGGGTGTCTAGACATCTACCACCCGACTACCATTATCAGATTAGAGCCATAAAGGAGACTAGACATCTACCACCCCACAACCACAATCAGATTAGAGCCATAAAGGAGAATAGACATATACCACTGTCAGATTAGAGCCATAAAGGAGACTAGACATCTACCACCCCACTACCACTATCAGATTAGAGCCATAAAGGAGACTACAGATCTAACACCCCACTCCCACTATCAGATTAGAGCCATAAGGGATACCAAACATCTACCACCCCACTACCACTGTCAGATTATAGCCATAAAGGAGACTAGAGATCTACCAATATCAGATTAGAGCCATAAGGGAGACTAGATATCTACCACCCCACTACCACTTTCAGATTAGAGCCATACTGGAGACTAGATATCTACCACCCCACTACCACTATCAGATTAGAGCCATAAAGGAGACGAGACATCTACCACTCCTATTCCATTATCAGATTAGAGCCATAGTGGACACTAGACAGCAACCACTATCAGATTAGAGCCATACGGGAGGGTATACATCTACCACTACCAGATGAGAGCCATAAGGGAGCCTAGATTTATTACATTATCAGATTAGAGCCATAAAGGAGACTAGACATCTACCACCCCACAACCACAATCAGATTAGAGCCATAAAGGAGAATAGACATATACCACTGTCAGATTAGAGCCATAAAGGAGACTAGACATCTACCACCCCACTACCACTATCAGATTAGAGCCATAAAGGAGACTAGAGATCTAACACCCCACTCCCACTATCAGATTAGAGCCATAAGGGATACCAAACATCTACCACCCTACTACCACTATCAGATTAGAGCTATAAGGGAGTCTAGACATCTACCACCCCACTAACACTATCAGATTAGAGCCATAAAGGAGACTAGACATCTACAACCCCACTACCACTATCAGATTGGAGCCATAAGGGAGCCTAGACATCTACCACTCCTATACCATTATCAGATTAGAGCCATAGTGGACACTAGACAGCAACCACTATCAGATTAGAGCCATACGGGAGACTAGACATCTTCCACCCCACTACCACTATCAGATTAGAGCCATAAGGGAGGGTATACATCTACCACTACCAGATGAGAGCCATAAGGGAGCCTAGATTTATTCCATCCCCACTACCACTATCAGATTAGAGCCATAAAGGAGACTAGAGATCTAACACCCCACTCCCACTATCAGATTAGAGCCATAAGGGATACCAAACATCTACCACCCCACTACCACTATCAGATTATAGCCATAAAGGAGACTAGAGATCTACCAATATCAGATTAGAGCCATAAGGGAGACTAGACATCTACCACTCCTATACCATTATCAGATTAGAGCCATAGTGGACACTAGACAGCAACCACTATCAGATTAGAGCCATACGGGAGACTAGACATCTACCACTCCTATACCATTATCAGATTAGAGCCATAGTGGACACTAGACAGCAACCACTATCAGATTAGAGCCATACGGGAGACTAGACATCTTCCACCCCACTACCACTATCAGATTAGAGCCATAAGGGAGGGTATACATCTACCACTACCAGATGAGAGCCATAAGGGAGCCTAGATTTATTCCATCCCCACTACCACTATCAGATTAGAGCCATAAGGGAGACTAAACATCTACCACTATCAGATTAAAGCCATAAGGGAGACTAGACATCTACCACTATCATATTAGAGCCATAAGGGAGACTAGACATCTACCACCCCTAAACAATGATCAGATTAGAGCCATAAGGGACACTAGACATCTACAACCCCACTACCATTATCAGATTAGAGCCATAAGGGAGACTAGACATCTGCCACTACCAGATTAGAGCCATAAGGGAGACTAGACATCTACCACTATTATATTAGGGGCATAAGGGTGTCTAGACATCTACCACCCGACTACCATTATCAGATTAGAGCCATAAAGGAGACTAGACATCTACCACCCCACAACCACAATCAGATTAGAGCAATAAAGGAGAATAGACATATACCACTGTCAGATTAGAGCCATAAAGGAGACTAGACATCTACCACCCCACTACCACTATCAGATTAGAGCCATAAAGGAGACTAGAGATCTAACACCCCACTCCCACTATCAGATTAGAGCCATAAGGGATACCAAACATCTACCACCCCACTACCACTATCAGATTATAGCCATAAAGGAGACTAGAGATTTACCAATATCAGATTAGAGCCATAAGGGAGACTAGACATCTACCACTCCTATACCATTATCAGATTAGAGCCATAGTGGACACTAGACAGCAACCACTATCAGATTAGAGCCATACCGGGGAGACTAGACATCTTCCACCCCACTACCACTATCAGATTAGAGCCATAAGGGAGGGTATACATCTACCACTACCAGATGAGAGCCATAAGGGAGCCTAGATTTATTACATCCCCACTACCACTATCAGATTAGAGCCATAAGGGAGACTAAACATCTACCACTATCAGATTAAAGCCATAAGGGAGACTAGACATCTACCACTATCATATTAGAGCCATAAGGGAGACTAGACATCTACCACCCCTAAACAATGATCAGATTAGAGCCATAAGGGACACTAGACATCTACAACCCACTACCATTATCAGATTAGAGCCATAAGGGAGACTAGACATCTGCCACTACCAGATTAGAGCCATAAGGGAGACTAGACATCTACCACTATTATATTAGGGGCATAAGGGTGTCTAGACATCTACCACCTGACTACCATTATCAGATTAGAGCCATAAAGGAGACTAGACATCTACCACCCCACAACCACAATCAGATTAGAGCCATAAAGGAGAATAGACATATACCACTGTCAGATTAGAGCCATAAAGGAGACTAGACATCTACCACCCCACTACCACTATCAGATTAGAGCCATAAAGGAGACTAGAGATCTAACACCCCACTCCCACTATCAGATTAGAGCCATAAGGGATACCAAACATCTACCACCCGACTACCACTATCAGATTAGAGCTATAAGGGAGTCTAGACATCTACCACCCCACTAACACTTTCAGATTAGAGCCATAAAGGAGACTAGACATCTACAACCCCACTACCACTATCAGATTGGAGCCATAAGGGAGACTAGACATCTACCACTCCTATACCATTATCAGATTAGAGCCATAGTGGACACTAGACAGCAACCACTATCAGATTAGAGCCATACGGGAGACTAGACATCTTCCACCCCACTACCACTATCAGATTAGAGCCATAAGGGAGGGTATACATCTACCACTACCAGATGAGAGCCATAAGGGAGCCTAGATTTATTCCATCCCCACTACCACTATCAGATTAGAGCCATAAAGGAGACTAGAGATCTAACACCCCACTCCCACTATCAGATTAGAGCCATAAGGGATACCAAACATCTACCACCCCACTACCACTATCAGATTATAGCCATAAAGGAGACTAGAGATCTACCAATATCAGATTAGAGCCATAAGGGAGACTAGACATCTACCACTCCTATACCATTATCAGATTAGAGCCATAGTGGACACTAGACAGCAACCACTATCAGATTAGAGCCATACGGGAGACTAGACATCTTCCACCCCACTACCACTATCAGATTAGAGCCATAAGGGAGGGTATACATCTACCACTACCAGATGAGAGCCATAAGGGAGCCTAGATTTATTCCATCCCCACTACCACTATCAGATTAAAGCCATAAGGGAGACTAGACATCTACCACTATCATATTAGAGCCATAAGGGAGACTAGACATCTACCACCCCTAAACAATGATCAGATTAGAGCCATAAGGGACACTAGACATCTACAACCCCACTACCATTATCAGATTAGAGCCATAAGGGAGACTAAATCAAATCAAATCAAATTTATTTATATAGCCCTTCGTACATCAGCTGATATCTCAAAGTGCTGTACAGAAACCCGGCCTAAAACCCCAAACAGCAAGCAATGCAGGTGGAGAAGCACGGTGGCTAGGAAAAACTCCCTAGAAAGGCCAATACCTAGGAAGAAACCTAGAGAGGAACCAGGCTATGTGGGGTGGCCAGTCCTCTTCTGGCTGTGCCGGGTGGAGATTATAACAGAACATGGTCAAGATGTTCAATGTTCATAAATGACCAGCATGGTCGAATAATAATAAGGCAGAACAGTTGAAACTAGAGCAGCAGCACAGTCAGGTGGAAGTTGAAACTGGAGCAGCAGCATGGCCAGGTAGACTGGGGACAGCAAGGAGTCATCATGTCAGGTAGTCCTGGGGCATGGTCCTAGGGCTCAGGTCAGTTGAAACTGGAACAGCAGCATGGCCAGGTGGACTGGGGACAGCAAGGAGTCATCATGTCAGGTAGTCCTGGGGCATGGTCCTAGGGCTCAGGTCCTCCGAGAGAGAGAAAGAAAGAGAGAAGGAGAGAATTAGAGAACGCACACTTAGATTCACACAGGACACCGAATAGGACAGGAGAAGTACTCCAGATATAACAAACTGACCCCAGCCCCCCGACACATAAACTACTGCAGCATAAATACTGGAGGCTGAGACAGGAGGGGTCAGGAGACACTGTGGCCCCATCCGAGGACACCCCCGGACAGGGCCAAACAGGAAGGATATAACCCCACCCACTTTGCCAAAGCACAGCCCCCACACCACTAGAGGGATATCTTCAACCACCAACTTACCATCCTGAGACAAGGCTGAGTATAGCCCACAAAGATCTCCGCCACGGCACAACCCAAGGGGGGGGGGGGTGCCAACCCAGACAGGATGACCACAACAGTGAATCAACCCACTCAGGTGACGCACCCCCTCCAGGGACGGCATGAGAGAGCCCCAGCAAGCCAGTGACTCAGCCCCTGTAATAGGGTTAGAGGCAGAGAATCCCAGTGGAAAGAGGGGAACCGGCCAGGCAGAGACAGCAAGGGCGGTTCGTTGCTCCAGAGCCTTTCCGTTCACCTTCCCACTCCTGGGCCAGACTACACTCAATCATATGACCCACTGAAGAGATGAGTCTTCAGTAAAGACTTAAAGGTTGAGACCGAGTTTGCGTCTCTGACATGGGTAGGCAGACCGTTCCATAAAAATGGAGCTCTATAGGAGAAAGCCCTGCCTCCAGCTGTTTGCTTAGAAATTCTAGGGACAATTAGGAGGCCTGCGTCTTGTGACCGTAGCGTACGTGTAGGTATGTACGGCAGGACCAAATCAGAGAGATAGGCAGGAGCAAGCCCATGTAATGCTTTGTAGGTTAGCAGTAAAACCTTGAAATCAGCCCTTGCTTTGACAGGAAGCCAGTGTAGAGAGGCTAGCACTGGAGTATTATGATCAAATTTTTTGGTTCTAGTCAGGATTCTAGCAGCCGTATTTAGCACTAACTGAAGTTTATTTAGTGCTTTATCCGGGTAGCCGGAAAATAGAGCATTGCAGTAGTCTAACCTAGAAGTGACAAAAGCATGGATTAATTTTTCTGCATCATTTTTGGACAGAAAGTTTCTGATTTTTGCAATGTTACGTAGATGGAAAAAAGCTGTCCTCGAAATAGTCTTGATATGTTCTTCAAAAGAGAGATCAGGGTCCAGAGTAACGCCGAGGTCCTTCACAGTTTTATTTGAGACGACTGTACAACCATTAAGATTAATTGTCAGATTCAACAGAAGATCTCTTTGTTTCTTGGGACCTAGAACAAGCATCTCTGTTTTGTCCGAGTTTAATAGTAGAAAGTTTGCAGCCATCCACTTCCTTATGTCTGAAACACATGCTTCTAGCGAGGGCAATTTTGGGGCTTCACCATGTTTCATTGAAATGTACAGCTGTGTGTCATCCGCATAGCAGTGAAAGTTTACATTATGTTTTCGAATAACATCCCCAAGAGGTAAAATATATAGTGAAAACAATAGTGGTCCTAAAACGGAACCTTGAGGAACACCGAAATTTACAGTTGATTTGTCAGAGGACAAACCATTCACAGAGACAAACTGATATCTTTCCGACAGATAAGATCTAAACCAGGCCAGAACATGTCCGTGTAGACCAATTTGGGTTTCCAATCTCTCCAAAAGAATGTGGTGATCGATGGTATCAAAAGCAGCACTAAGGTCTAGGAGCACGAGGACAGATGCAGAGCCTCGGTCCGATGCCATTAAAATGTCATTTACCACCTTCACAAGTGCCGTCTCAGTGCTATGATGGGGTCTAAAACCAGACTGAAGCATTTCGTATACATTGTTTGTCTTCAGGAAGGCAGTGAGTTGCTGCGCAACAGCCTTCTCTAAAATTTTTGAGAGACTAGACATCTGCCACTACCAGATTAGAGCCATAAGGGAGACTAGACATCTACCACTATTATATTAGGGGCATAAGGGTGTCTAGACATCTACCACCCGACTACCATTATCAGATTAGAGCCATAAAGGAGACTAGACATCTACCACCCCACAACCACAATCAGATTAGAGCCATAAAGGAGAATAGACATATACCACTGTCAGATTAGAGCCATAAAGGAGACTAGACATCTACCACCCCACTACCACTATCAGATTAGAGCCATAAAGGAGACTACAGATCTAACACCCCACTCCCACTATCAGATTAGAGCCATAAGGGATACAAAACATCTACCACCCCACTACCACTGTCAGATTATAGCCATAAAGGAGACTAGAGATCTACCAATATCAGATTAGAGCCATAAGGGAGACTAGATATCTACCACCCCACTACCACTATCAGATTAGAGCCATACTGGAGACTAGATATCTACCACCCCACTACCACTATCAGATTAGAGCCATAAAGGAGACGAGACATCTACCACTCCTATTCCATTATCAGATTAGAGCCATAAGGGAGGGTATACATCTACCACTACCAGATGAGAGCCATAAGGGAGCCTAGATTTATTCCATCCCCACTACCACTATCAGATTAGAGCCATAAGGGAGACTAAACATCTACCACTATCAGATTAAAGCCATAAGGGAGACTAGACATCTACCACTATCATATTAGAGCCATAAGGGAGACTAGACATCTACCACCCCTAAACAATGATCAGATTAGAGCCATAAGGGACACTAGACATCTACAACCCCACTACCATTATCAGATTAGAGCCATAAGGGAGACTAAACATCTACCACTATCAGATTAAAGCCATAAGGGAGACTAGACATCTACCACTATCATATTAGAGCCATAAGGGAGACTAGACATCTACCACCCCTAAACAATGATCAGATTAGAGCCATAAGGGACACTAGACATCTACAACCCCACTACCATTATCAGATTAGAGCCATAAGGGAGACTAGACATCTGCCACTACCAGATTAGAGCCATAAGGGAGACTAGACATCTACCACTATTATATTAGGGGCATAAGGGTGTCTAGACATCTACCACCCGACTACCATTATCAGATTAGAGCAATAAAGGAGAATAGACATATACCACTGTCAGATTAGAGCCATAAAGGAGACTAGACATCTACCACCCCACTACCACTATCAGATTAGAGCCATAAAGGAGACTAGAGATCTAACACCCCACTCCCACTATCAGATTAGAGCCATAAGGGATACCAAACATCTACCACCCCACTACCACTATCAGATTATAGCCATAAAGGAGACTAGAGATCTACCAATATCAGATTAGAGCCATAAGGGAGACTAGACATCTACCACTCCTATACCATTATCAGATTAGAGCCATAGTGGACACTAGACAGCAACCACTATCAGATTAGAGCCATACGGGAGACTAGACATCTTCCACCCCACTACCACTATCATATTAGAGCCATAAGGGAGGGTATACATCTACCACTACCAGATGAGAGCCATAAGGGAGACTAGACATCTGCCACTACCAGATTAGAGCCATAAGGGAGACTAGACATCTACCACTATTATATTAGGGGCATAAGGGTGTCTAGACATCTACCACCCGACTACCATTATCAGATTAGAGCCATAAAGGAGACTAGACATCTACCACCCCACAACCACAATCAGATTAGAGCCATAAAGGAGAATAGACATATACCACTGTCAGATTAGAGCCATAAAGGAGACTAGACATCTACCACCCCACTACCACTATCAGATTAGAGCCATAAAGGAGACTAGAGATCTAACACCCCACTCCCACTATCAGATTAGAGCCATAAGGGATACCAAACATCTACCACCCGACTACCACTATCAGATTAGAGCTATAAGTGAGTCTAGACATCTACCACCCCACTAACACTATCAGATTAGAGCCATAAAGGAGACTAGACATCTACAACCCCACTACCACTATCAGATTGGAGCCATAAGGGAGACTAGACATAAACCACTCCTATACCATTATCAGATTAGAGCCATAGTGGACACTAGACAGCAACCACTATCAGATTAGAGCCATACGGGAGACTAGACATCTTCCACCCCACTACCACTATCAGATTAGAGCCATAAGGGAGGGTATACATCTACCACTACCAGATGAGAGCCATAAGGGAGCCTAGATTTATTCCATCCCCACTACCACTATCAGATTAGAGCCATAAAGGAGACTAGAGATCTAACACCCCACTCCCACTATCAGATTAGAGCCATAAGGGATACCAAACATCTACCACCCCACTACCACTATCAGATTATAGCCATAAAGGAGACTAGAGATCTACCAATATCAGATTAGAGCCATAAGGGAGACTAGACATCTACCACTCCTATACCATTATCAGATTAGAGCCATAGTGGACACTAGACAGCAACCACTATCAGATTAGAGCCATGCGGGAGACTAGACATATTCCACCCCACTATCAGATTAGAGCCATAAGGGAGGGTATACATCTACCACTACCAGATGAGAGCCATAAGGGAGCCTAGATTTATTCCATCCCCACTACCACTATCAGATTAGAGCCATAAGGGAGACTAAACATCTACCACTATCAGATTAAAGCCATAAGGGAGACTAGACATCTACCACTATCATATTAGAGCCATAAGGGAGACTAGACATCTACCACCCCTAAACAATGATCAGATTAGAGCCATAAGGGACACTAGACATCTACAACCCCACTACCATTATCAGATTAGAGCCATAAGGGAGACTAGACATCTGCCACTACCAGATTAGAGCCATAAGGGAGACTAGACATCTACCACTATTATATTAGGGGCATAAGGGTGTCTAGACATCTACCACCCGACTACCATTATCAGATTAGAGCCATAAAGGAGACTAGACATCTACCACCCCACAACCACAATCAGATTAGAGCCATAAAGGAGAATAGACATATACCACTGTCAGATTAGAGCCATAAAGGAGACTAGACATCTACCACCCCACTACCACTATCAGATTAGAGCCATAAAGGAGACTAGAGATCTAACACCCCACTCCCACTATCAGATTAGAGCCATAAGGGATACCAAACATCTACCACCCGACTACCACTATCAGATTAGAGCTATAAGGGAGTCTAGACATCTACCACCCCACTAACACTATCAGATTAGAGCCATAAAGGAGACTAGACATCTACAACCCCACTACCACTATCAGATTGGAGCCATAAGGGAGACTAGACATCTACCACTCCTATACCATTATCAGATTAGAGCCATAGTGGACACTAGACAGCAACCACTATCAGATTAGAGCCATACGGGAGACTAGACATCTTCCACCCCACTACCACTATCAGATTAGAGCCATAAGGGAGGGTATACATCTACCACTACCAGATGAGAGCCATAAGGGAGCCTAGATTTATTCCATCCCCACTACCACTATCAGATTAGAGCCATAAAGGAGACTAGAGATCTAACACCCCACTCCCACTATCAGATTAGAGCCATAAGGGATACCAAACATCTACCACCCCACTACCACTATCAGATTATAGCCATAAAGGAGACTAGAGATCTACCAATATCAGATTAGAGCCATAAGGGAGACTAGACATCTACCACTCCTATACCATTATCAGATTAGAGCCATAGTGGACACTAGACAGCAACCACTATCAGATTAGAGCCATACGGGAGACTAGACATCTTCCACCCCACTACCACTATCAGATTAGAGCCATAAGGGAGGGTATACATCTACCACTACCAGATGAGAGCCATAAGGGAGCCTATATTTATTCCATCCCCACTACCACTATCAGATTAGAGCCATAAGGGAGACTAAACATCTACCACTATCAGATTAAAGCCATAAGGGAGACTAGACATCTACCACTATCATATTAGAGCCATAAGGGAGACTAGACATCTACCACCCCTAAACAATGATCAGATTAGAGCCATAAGGGACACTAGACATCTACAACCCCACTACCATTATCAGATTAGAGCCATAAGGGAGACTAGACATCTGCCACTACCAGATTAGAGCCATAAGGGAGACTAGACATCTACCACTATTATATTAGGGGCATAAGGGTGTCTAGACATCTACCACCCGACTACCATTATCAGATTAGAGCCATAAAGGAGACTAGACATCTACCACCCCACAACCACAATCAGATTAGAGCAATACAGGAGAATAGACATATACCACTGTCAGATTAGAGCCATAAAGGAGACTAGACATCTACCACCCCACTACCACTATCAGATTAGAGCCATAAAGGAGACTAGAGATCTAACACCCCACTCCCACTATCAGATTAGAGCCATAAGGGATACCAAACATCTACCACCCCACTACCACTATCAGATTATAGCCATAAAGGAGACTAGAGATCTACCAATATCAGATTAGAGCCATAAGGGAGACTAGACATCTACCACTCCTATACCATTATCAGATTAGAGCCATAGTGGACACTAGACAGCAACCACTATCAGATTAGAGCCATACGGGAGACTAGACATCTTCCACCCCACTACCACTATCAGATTAGAGCCATAAGGGAGGGTATACATCTACCACTACCAGATGAGAGCCATAAGGGAGCCTAGATTTATTCCATCCCCACTACCACTATCAGATTAGAGCCATAAGGGCGACTAAACATCTACCACTATCAGATTAAAGCCATAAGGGAGACTAGACATCTACCACTATCATATTAGAGCCATAAGGGAGACTAGACATCTATCACCCCTAAACAATGATCAGATTAGAGCCATAAGGGACACTAGACATCTACAACCCCACTACCATTATCAGATTAGAGCCATAAGGGAGACTAGACATCTGCCACTACCAGATTAGAGCCATAAGGGAGACTAGACATCTACCACTATTATATTAGGGGCATAAGGGTGTCTAGACATCTACCACCCGACTACCATTATCAGATTAGAGCCATAAAGGAGACTAGACATCTACCACCCCACAACCACAATCAGATTAGAGCCATAAAGGAGAATAGACATATACCACTGTCAGATTAGAGCCATAAAGGAGACTAGACATCTACCACCCCACTACCACTATCAGATTAGAGCCATAAAGGAGACTAGAGATCTAACACCCCACTCCCACTATCAGATTAGAGCCATAAGGGATACCAAACATCTACCACCCGACTACCACTATCAGATTAGAGCTATAAGGGAGTCTAGACATCTACCACCCCACTAACACTATCAGATTAGAGCCATAAAGGAGACTAGACATCTACAACCCCACTACCACTATCAGATTGGAGCCATAAGGGAGACTAGACATCTACCACTCCTATACCATTATCAGATTAGAGCCATAGTGGACACTAGACAGCAACCACTATCAGATTAGAGCCATACGGGAGACTAGACATCTTCCACCCCACTACCACTATCAGATTAGAGCCATAAGGGAGGGTATACATCTACCACTACCAGATGAGAGCCATAAGGGAGCCTAGATTTATTCCATCCCCACTACCACTATCAGATTAGAGCCATAAGGGAGACTAAACATCTACCACTATCAGATTAAAGCCATAAGGGAGACTAGACATCTACCACCCCTAAACAATGATCAGATTAGAGCCATAAGGGACACTAGACATCTACAACCCCACTACCATTATCAGATTAGAGCCATAAGGGAGACTAGACATCTGCCACTACCAGATTAGAGCCATAAGGGAGACTAGACATCTACCACTATTATATTAGGGGCATAAGGGTGTCTAGACATCTACCACCCGACTACCATTATCAGATTAGAGCCATAAATGAGACTAGACATATACCACTGTCAGATTAGAGCCATAAAGGAGACTAGACATCTACCACCCCACTACCACTATCAGATTAGAGCCATAAAGGAGACTAGAGATCTACCACCCCACTCCCACTATCAGATTAGAGCCATAAAGGAGACTAGACATCTACAACCCCGCTACCACTGTCAGATTAGAGCCAAAAGGGATCCTAGGCATCTACCACACCATTACCACTATCAGATTAGTTCCAAAAGGGACACTAGACATCTACCACCCCACTAGCACTATCAGATTAGAGCTATACGGGAGAATAGACATCTTCCACCCAACTACCACTATCAGATTAGAGCCATAAGGGAGGGTATACATCTACCACTACCAGATGAGAGCCATAAGGGAGACTAGACTTATTCCATCCCCACTACCACTATCAGATTAGAGCCATTAGGGAGTCGAGACTTCTACCACCCCAGTACCACTATCAGATTAGAGCCATACAGGAGACTAGACATCTACAACCCCACTACCACTATCAGATTAGATCCATAAAGGAGACGAGACATCTACCACTATCAGATTAGATTCATAAGGGAGACTAGACATCTTCCACCCCAAAACCACAATCAGATTAGAGCCATAAAGGAGATTAGACATATGCCACTATAAGATTAGAGCCGTAAAGGACACTAGACATCTACCACCCCACTACCTCTATCAGATTAGAGCCTTAAAGAAGACAACACATCTACCACCCCACTACCACTATCAGATTAGAACCATAAGGGAGACTAGACATCTACCACTCCTATACCATTATCAGATTAGAGCCATAATGGACACTAGACAGCAACCACTATCAGATTAGAGCCATACGCGAGACTAGACATCTTCCACCCCACTACCACTATCAGATTAGAGCCATAAGGGAGGGTATACATCTACCACTACCAGATGAGAGACATAAGGGAGCCTAGACTTATTCCATCCCCACTACCACTATCAGATTAGAGCCATTAGGGAGTCTAGACTTCTACCACCCCACTACCACTTACAGATTAGAGCCATAAAGGAGACTAGACATCTACAACCCCACTACCACTATCAGATTAGAGCCATAAAGGAGACAAGACATCTACCACTATCAGATTAGAGCCATATGGGAGACGAGACATCTACCACCCCACAACCACAATCAGCTTAGAGCCAAAAGGGAGACTAGACATCTACCACCCCACTACCACTATCAAATTAAATGCATAAGGGAGACGAGATATCTAGCACCACCAGATTAGATCGATAAGGGAGTCTAGACATCTACCACCCCGCTACCACTATCAGATTAGAGCCATAAAGGAGACAAGATATCTACCACTATCAGATTAGAGCCATAAGGGAGACTACACATCTTCCTCCCAACTACCATTATCAGATTGGAGCCATAAGGGAGACAAGACATCTACCACCCTATTACCACTGTCAGATTAGAGCCATAAGGGAGACTAGACATCTACCACCCCGCTACCACTATCAGATTAGAGCCATAAAGGAGACGAGAAATCTACCACTATCAGATTAGAGATATAAGGGAGACAACACATCTTCCTCCCCACTACCATTATCAGATTGGAGCCATAAGGGAGACAAGACATCTGCCACTACCAGATTAGAGCCATAAGGGGGACTAGACATCTACCACTATCCTATTAGGTGCATAAAGGAGTCTAGACATCTACCACCCCACTAGCACTATCAGATTAGAGCTATACGGGAGACTAGACATCTTCCACCCAACTACCACTACCAGATTAGAGCCATAAGGGAGAATAGACATCTACCACTATCATATTAGGGGCATAAGGGAGTCTAGACGTCTACCACCCAACTACCATTATCAAATTAGAGCCATAAAGGAGACTAGACATCTATAACCCCACTACCACTATCAGATTATAGCCATAAGGGAGACGAGACATCTACCACCCCGCATCCACAATCTGATTAGAGCCATAAAGGAAAATAAAAATTTACCACTATCAAATTAGAACCATAAAGGAGACTAGACATCTACAACCCCACTACCACTATCAGATTAGAGCCATAAAGGAGACGAGACATCTAACACTTTCAGATTAAAGCCATAAGGGAGAATAGGCATCTACCACCACAACACATCTTCCTCCCCACTACCATTATCAGATTGGAGCCATAAGGGAGACAAGACATCTGCCACTACCAGATTAGAGCCATAAGGGGGACTAGACATCTACCACTATCCTATTAGGTGCATAAAGGAGTCTAGACATCTACCACCCCACTAGCACTATCAGATTAGAGCTATACGGGAGACTAGACATCTTCCACCCAACTACCACTACCAGATTAGAGCCATAAGGGAGAATAGACATCTACCACTATCATATTAGGGGCATAAGGGAGTCTAGACGTCTACCACCCAACTACCATTATCAAATTAGAGCCATAAAGGAGTCTATACATCTACCACCCCCACTACCACTATCAGATTCGAGCCATAAGTAAGACTAGATATCTACCACCACCAGATTAGATCGATAAGGGAGTCTAGACGTCTACCACCCCAGTACCACTATAAGATTAGAGCCATACTGGAGACTAGACATCTACAACCCCACTACCACTATCAGATTAGAGCCATAAAGGAGACGAGACATCTACCACTATCAGATTAGAGCCATAAGGGAGTATAGACATCTGCCACCCCAAAACCACAATCAGATTAGAGCCATAAAGGAGATTAGACATATGCCACTATAAGATTAGAGCCTTAAAGAAGACTAGACATCTACCACCCCACTACCACTATGAGATTAGAACCATAAAGGAGACAGGAGATCTACCAATATCAGATTAGAGCCATAAGGGAGACTAGACATCTACCACTCCTATACCATTATCAGATTAGAGCCATAGTGGACACTAGACAGCAACCACTATCAGATTAGAGCCATACGGGAGGGTATACATCTACCACTACCAGATGAGAGCCATAAGGGAGCCTAGACTTATTCCATCCCCACTACCACTGTCAGATTAGAGCCATAAGGGAGTATAGACATCTACCACCCCACTACCACTATCAGATTATAGCCATAAAGGAGACTAGAGATCTACCACTACCAGATGAGAGCCATAAGGGAGCCTAGATTTATTCCATCCCCACTACCACTATCAGATTAGAGCCATAAGGGAGACTAAACATCTACCACTATCAGATTAAAGCCATAAGGGAGACTAGACATCTACCACTATCATATTATAGCCATAAGGAAGACTAGACATCTACCACCCCTAAACAATGATCAGATTAGAGCCATAAGGGACACTAGACATCTACCACTACCAGATTAGAGCCATAAAGGAGACGAGACATCTACCACTATCAGATTAGAGCCATAAGGGAGACTGGACATCTTCCACCCAACAACCACAATCAGATTAGAGCCATAAAGGAGATTAGACATCTACCACAAACAGATTAGAGCCATAAAGGAGACTAGACATCTACAACCCCACTACCATTATCAGATTAGAGCCATAAGGGAGACTAGACATCTGCCACTACCAGATTAGAGCCATAAGGGAGACTAGACTTCTACCACTATTATATTAGGGGCATAAGTGTGTCTAGACATCTACCACCCGACTACCATTATCAGATTAGAGCCATAAAGGAGACTAGACATCTACCACCCCAAAACCACAATCAGATTAGAGCCATAAAGGAGAATAGACATATACCACTGTCAAATTAGAGCCATATAGGAGACTAGACATCTACCACCCCACTACCACTATCAGATTAGAGCCATAAAGGAGACTAGAGATCTACCACCCCACTCCCACTATCAGATTAGAGCCATAAGGGATACCAAACATCTACCACCTGACTACCACTATCAGATTAGAGCTATAAGGGAGTCTAGACATCTACCACCCCACTAACACTATCAGATTAGAGCCATAAAGGAGACTAGACATCTACAACCCCACTCCCACTATCAGATTAGAGCCATAAAGGAGACGAGACATCTACCACTACCAGATGAGAGCCATAAAGGAGACTAGACATCTACAACCCCACTACCACTATCAGATTGGAGCCATAAGGGAGACTAGACATCTACCACCCCTATACCACTATCAGATTAGAGCCATAAAGGAGATTAGACATCTACAACCCCACTACCTCTACCAGATTAGAGCCATAAAGGAGACGAGACATCTACCACTATCAGATTAGAGCCATAAGGGAGATTAGACATATGCCACTATCAGATTAGAGCCGTAAAGGACACTAGACATCTACCACCCCACTACCACTATCAGATTAGAGCCATTAGGGAGTCTAGACTTCTACCACCCCACTAGCACTTACAGATTAGAACCATAAAGGAGACTAGACATCTACAACCCCACTACCACTATCAGATTAGAGCCATAAAGGAGACGAGACATCTATCACTATTAGATTAGAGCCATAAGGGAGACGAGATATCTACCACCACCAGATTAGAGCCATAAGGGAGACTAGACATGTACCACCCCACTACCATTATCAGATTAGAGCCATAAGAGAGACTAGACATCTACCACTTTCAGATTAAATCCATAAGGGAGAATAGGCATCTACCACCACCAGATTAGATCCGTAAGGGAGTCTATACATCTAACACCCCACTACCACTATCAGATTTGAGCCATAAGTAAGACTAGATATCTACCACCACCAGATTAGATCGATAAGGGAGTCTAGACGTCTACCACCCCAGTACCACTATAAGATTAGAGCCATACTGGAGACTAGACATCTACAACCCCACTACCACTATCAGATTAGAGCCATAAAGGAGACGAGACATATACCACTATCCGATTAGAGCCAATAAGGGAGTATAGACATCTTCCACCCCAAAACCACAATCAGATTACAGCCATAAAGGAGATTAGACATTTGCCACTATAAGATTAGAGCCTTAAAGAAGACTAGACATCTACCACCCCACTACCACTATCAGATTAGAACCATAAAGGAGACTAGAGATCTACCAATATAAGATTAGAGCCATAAGGGAGACTAGACATCTACCATGCCTATACCATTATCAGATTAGAGCCATAGTGGACACTAGACAGCAACCACTATCAGATTAGAGCCATACGGGAGACTAGACATCTTCCACCCCACTACCACTATCAGATTAGAGCCATAAGGGAGGGTATACATCTACCACTACCAGATGAGAGCCATAAGGGAGCCTAGATTTATTACATCCCCACTACCACTATCAGATTAGAGCCATAAGGGAGACTAAACATCTACCACTATCATATTAGAGCCATAAGGGAGACTAGACATCTACCACCCCTATACAATGATCAGATTAGAGCCATACGGGACACTAGACATCTACCACTACCAGATTAGAGCCATAAAGGTGATGAGACATCTACCACTATCAGATTAGAGCCATAAGGGAGACTGGACATCTTCCACCCAACAACCACAATCAGATTAGAGCCGTAAAGGAGACTAGACATCTACAACCCCACTACCATTATCAGATTAGAGCCATAAGGGAGACTAGACATCTGCCACTACCAGATTAGAGCCATAAGGGAGCCTAGACTTCTACCACTATTATATTAGGGGCATAAGGGTGTCTAGACATCTACCACCCGACTACCATTATCAGATTAGAGCCATAAAGGACACTAGACATCTACCACCCCACAACCACAATCAGATTAGAGCCATAAAGGAGAATAGACATATACCACTGTCAAATTAGAGCCATAAAGGAGACTAGATATCTACCAACACCAGATTAGAGCCATAAGGGAGACTAGACATCTACCACCCCACTACCATTATCAGATTAGAGCCATAAGAGAGACTAGACATCTACCACTTTCAGATTAAAGCCATAAGGGAGAATAGGCATCTACCACCACCAGATTAGATCCATAAGGGAGTCTATACATCTACCACCCCACAACCACTATCAGATTCAAGCCATAAGTAAGACTAGATATCTACCACTATCAGATTAGAGCCAAAAGGGACACTAGACATCTAAGCACTATCAGATTAGTGCCATAAGGGAGACTAGACATCTACCACTATCAGATTAGAGCCATAAGGGGGACTAGACATCAACCACTATCAGATTAGAGCCATAAGGGAGACTAGACATCTTCCAACCCACTACCACTATCAGATTAGAGCCATAAGAGATTCTAGAAACATACCACCCCAATACCACTATCAGATTAGAGCGATAAGGGAGATAAGACATATACCACTACCAGATTAGAGCCATAAGGGAGACTAGACATCTACCACTACCAGATTAGAGCCATAAAGGAGATAAGACATCTACCACTATCAGATTAGAGCCGTAATGGAGACTAGACATCTACCACTGGAATATTAGAGCCATAAGGGACACTAGACAGCTACCACTACCACATTAGAGACATAAGGGTTACTAGACATCTACCACTGTAAGATTAGAGCCATAATGGAGACTAGACATCCACCACTATCAGATTAGAGCCAAAAGGGAGACTAGACATCTACCACCCCACTACCACTATTAGATTAGAGCCACAATGGAGTCTAGACATCTACCACTACCAGATTAGAGCTATAGGGGAGTCTAGACATCTACCACACCATTACCACTATCAGATTAGAGCCATAAGAGAGACTAGACATCTTCCACCCCACTACCATTAACAGATTAGAGACATAAGGGAGACTAGGCATCTACGACTACCAGATTAGAGCCATAAGGGAGGGTAAACATCTACCACCCCTATACCATTATCAGATTCGAGCCATAAGGGAGACTAGAATCTTCCACTACCAGATTAGAGCCGTAAAAGAGACTAGACATCTACCACCCCACTACCACTGTCAGATTAGAGCCATAAGTGAGAATAGACATCTACCACCCCACTAACACTATCAGATTAGAGCCATAAAGGAGAGTAGACATCTACAACCCCACTATCACTATCAGATTAGAGCAATAAGGGAGTCTAGACATCTTCCACTACCAGATGAGAGCCATAAGGGACACTAGACATTTACAACTATCAGATTAGAGCCATAAGGGAGACTAGACATCTAACCACTATCAGATTAGAACCATAAGTGAGACTAGACATCTAACCACTATCAGATTAGAGCCATAAGGGAGACTAGACATCTATCACTATCAGATTAGAGCCATAAGGGAGACTAGACATCTTCCACCCCACTACCACTATCAGATTAGAGCCATAAGGAAGATTAGACATCTACCCCCAGATTAGAGCCATAACGGAGCGTAGACATCTTCCATCCCCACTACCACTATCAGATTAGAGCCATAAGGGATACTAGACAACTACCACTATAAGATTAGAGCCATAAGGGAGACTAGACATCTACCACCCCACTACCACTGTCAGATTAGTGCCATAAGGGAGACTAGACATCTAACCACTATCAGATTAGAGCCATAAGGGAGACTAGACATCTACCACTATCAGATTGGAGCCAAAAGGGAGACTAGACATCTAACCACTATCAGATTAGTGCCATAAGGGAGACTAGACATCTACCACTATCAGATTAGAGCCATTAGGGGGACTAGACATCTACCACTATCAGATTAGAGCCATAAGGGAGACTAGACATCTTCCAACCTACTACCACTATCAGATTAGAGCCATAAGAGATTCTAGAAACATACCACCCCAATACCACTATCAGATTAGAGCGATAAGGGAGATAAGACATCTACCACTACCATATTAGAGCCATAAGGGAGTCTAGACATCTACCACTACCAGATTAGAGCCATAAAGGAGATTAAACTTCTACCACTATCAGATGAGAGCCATAAAGGAGACTAGAGATCTACAACCCCACTACCACTATCAGATTAGAGCCATAAGGGAGACATCTACCACCCCACTAACACTATCAGATTAGAGCCATAAAGGAGACTAGAGATCTACCACCCCATTACCACTATCAGAATAGAGCAGTAAGGGACTCTAGACACATACCACCCCAATACAACTATCCGATTAGAGCCGTAAAGGAGCCTAGGCATCTACCACCCAAATACCACTACCAGATTACAGCCATAAGGGAGACTAGACATCTTCCAACCCACTACAACTAACAGATTAGAGCCATAAGGTATACTAGACACATACCAACCCACTACCACTATCAGATTAGAACCATGAGGGAGACTAGACATCTACCACCCCACTACCACTATCAGATTAGACCCGTAAAGGAGTCTAGACATCTTCCAACCCACTACCACTATCAGATTAGAGCCGTAAAGGAGACTAGACATCTACCACCCAAATACCACTATCAGATTACAGCCATAAGGGATACTATACACATACCACCCCACTACCACTATCAGATTAGAGTCATAAGGGAGACTAGACATCTACCACTATCAGATTAGAGCCATACGAGGGAATAGGCATCTACCACCACCAGATTAGATCCATAAGGGAGTCCAGACATCTACAACCCCACTACCACTATCAGATTAGAGCCATACGGGAGACTAGAGATCTACCACTATCAGATTAGAGCCATAAGAGAGAATAGTCATCTACCACCACCAGATTAGATCCATAAGGGAGTCTAGACATCTACAACCCCACTACCGCTATCAGATTAGAGCCATAAGGGAGACTAGACATCTGCCACTACCAGATTAGAGCAATAAGGTAGTCTAGACATCTACCACCCGACTACCATTATCAGATTAGAGCCATAAAGGAGACTAGACATCTACCACCCCACAACCACAATCAGATTAGAGCCATAAAGTAGAATAGACATATACCACTATCCGATTAGAGCCAATAAGGGGGACTAGAAATCTTCCACCCGACTACCACTATCAGATTGGAGCCATAAGGGAGACTAGACATCTACCACCCCTATACAATTATCCAAATAGAGCCATAAGGAAGACTAGATATCTACCACCACCAGATTAGATCCGTAAGGGAGTCTAGACATCTACCACCCCACTACCACTATCAGACTAGACCCATAAAGGAGACTAGACATCTACAACCCCACTACCACTATCAGATTAGAGCCATTAAGGAGTCTAGACTTCTACCACACCACTACCACTATCATATTAGAGCCATAAAGGAGACTAGACATCTACCACCCATATACCATTATCAGATTAGAGCCATAAGGGAAACTAGACTCTTCCAACCCACTACCACTATCAGATTAGAGCGAAAATGGAGCCTAGACAACTACTACCCCACTACCACTATCAGATTAGAACCATAAAGGAGACTAGACATCTACCACCCCACTACCACTATCAGATTAGAGCCGTAAAGGAGACTAGACATCTACCACCCCACTACCACTATCAGATTAGAGCCATACGGGAGACTAGAGATCTACCACTATCAGATTAGAGCCATAAGAGAGAATAGTCATCTACCACCACCAGATTAGATCCATAAGGGAGTCTAGACATCTACAACCCCACTACCGCTATCAGATTAGAGCCATAAGGGAGACTAGACATCTGCCACTACCAGATTAGAGCAATAAGGTAGTCTAGACATCTACCACCCGACTACCATTATCAGATTAGAGCCATAAAGGAGACTAGACATCTACCACCCCACAACCACAATCAGATTAGAGCCATAAAGTAGAATAGACATATACCACTATCCGATTAGAGCCAATAAGGGGGACTAGAAATCTTCCACCCGACTACCACTATCAGATTGGAGCCATAAGGGAGACTAGACATCTACCACCCCTATACAATTATCCAAATAGAGCCATAAGGAAGACTAGATATCTACCACCACCAGATTAGATCCGTAAGGGAGTCTAGACATCTACCACCCCCACTACCACTATCAGACTAGACCCATAAAGGAGACTAGACATCTACAACCCCACTACCACTATCAGATTAGAGCCATTAAGGAGTCTAGACTTCTACCACACCACTACCACTATCATATTAGAGCCATAAAGGAGACTAGACATCTACCACCCATATACCATTATCAGATTAGAGCCATAAGGGAAACTAGACTCTTCCAACCCACTACCACTATCAGATTAGAGCGAAAATGGAGCCTAGACAACTACTACCCCACTACCACTATCAGATTAGAACCATAAAGGAGACTAGACATCTACCACCCCACTACCACTATCAGATTAGAGCCGTAAAGGAGACTAGACATCTACCACCCCACTACCACTATCAGATTAGAGCAAAAAGGGAGCCTATGCATCTACCACACCATTACCACTATCGGATTAGAGCCATAAGGGATACTAGACATCTAAAACCCAAATACCACTATCAGATAAGAGCGTAAAGGAGACTAGACATCTACCACCCCACTACCACTATCAGATTAGAGCCATAACGGATACTAGACATATACCACCCCACTACCACTATCAGATTAGAGCCATAAGAGAGCCTAGGTATCTACCACACTATTACCACTATCCGATTAGTACCATAAGGGATACTAGACATTTTCCAACCCACTACCACTATCAGATTAGAGCCATAAGGGATACTAGACACATACCACCCCACTACCACTGTCAGATTAGAGCCATAAGGGATTCTAGACATCTACCACCCCACTACCACTGTCAGATTAGAGTCATAAAGGTGTCTAGAAATCTACCACTATCAGATTAGAGCCATAGGGGAGACTAGACATCTACCACCCCTATACCATTATAAGATTAGAGCCATAAGAGTCACTAGACAGCTACCACTACCAGATTAGAGCCATAAAGGAGATTAAACTTCTACCACTATCAGAGTAGAGCCATAAGGGAGACTAGATATCTTCCAACTCTCTACAACTATCAGATTTGAGCCCTTATCGGATTAGAGCCATAAGTGATACTAGACATCTACCACCCAAATACCACTATCAGATAAGAGCCGTAAAGGAGACTAGACATCTACCACTATCAGATTAGATCCATAAAGGAGATTAGACATCTACCACCCCTCTACAATTATCAGATTAGAGCCATAAGGGAGACTAGACATCTACCACTACCAGATTAGAGCCATAGGGGAGACTAGACATCTACCGCTATCAGATTAGAGCCATAAGGGAGATTAAACATCTACCGCTATCAGATTAGAGCCATAAGGGATTCTAGACATCTACCACCCCACTACCACTGTCAGATTAGAGTCATAAAGGAGTCTAGAGATCTACCACCCCACTACCACTATCAGAATAGAGCCATAAGGGATACTAGACACATACCACCCCACTACCACTATCAGATTAGAGCCATAAGAGAGCCTAGGTATCTACCACACTATTACCACTATCTGATTAGTGCCATTAAGGATACTAGACATTTTCCAACCCACTACCACTATCAGATTAGAGCCATAAGGGAGTCCAGACATCTACAACCCCACTACCACTATCAGATTAGAGCCATACGGGAGACTAGAGATCTACCACTATCAGATTAGAGCCATAAGAGAGAATAGGCATCTACCACTATCAGATTAGAGCCATAAGGGAGACTAGACATCTGCCACTACCAGATTAGAGCAATAAGGGAGTCTAGACATCTACCACCCGACTACCATTATCAGATTAGAGCCATAAAGGAGACTAGACATCTACCACCCCACAACCACAATCAGATTAGAGCCATAAAGTAGAATAGACATATACCACTATCCGATTAGAGCCAATAAGGGGGACGAGAAATCTTCCACCCCACTACCACTATCAGATTGGAGCCATAAGGGAGACTAGACATCTACCACCCCTATACAATTATCCAAATAGTGCCATAAGGAAGACTAGATATCTACCACCACCAGATTAGATCCGTAAGGGAGTCTAGACATCTACCACCCCACTACCACTATCAGATTAGAGCCATAAGGGAGACATCTACCACCCCACTAACACTATCAGATTAGAGCCATAAAGGAGACTAGAGATCTACCACTCCATTACCACTATCAGAATAGAGCCGTAAGGGAGACTATACATCTACCACCCCACTAACACCATCAGATTAGAGCCGTAAAGGAGACTAGACATCTACCAATATCAGATTAGAGCCATAAAGGAGATTAGACATCTACCACCCCACTACCACTGTCAGATTAGAGTCATAAAGGAGTCTAGAAATCTACCACTATCAGATTAGAGCCATAGGGGAGACTAGACATCTACCGCTATCAGATTAGAGCCATAAGGGATTCTAGACATCTACCACCCCACTACCACTGTCAGATTAGAGTCATAAAGGAGTCTAGAAATCTACCACTATCAGATTAGAGCCATAGGGGAGACTAGACATCTACCACCCCACTACCACTATCAGATTAGAGCAAAAAGGGAGCCTATGCATCTACCACACCATTACCACTATCGGATTAGAGCCATAAGGGATACTAGACATCTAAAACCCAAATACCACTATCAGATAAGAGCGTAAAGGAGACTAGACATCTACCACCCCACTACCACTATCAGATTAGAGCCATAACGGATACTAGACATATACCACCCCACTACCACTATCAGATTAGAGCCATTAAGGAGTCTAGACTTCTACCACACCACTACCACTATCAGATTAGAGCCATTAAGGAGTCTAGACTTCTACCACACCACTACCACTATCATATTAGAGCCATAAAGGAGACTAGACATCTACCACCCATATACCATTATCAGATTAGAGCCATAAGGGAAACTAGACTCTTCCAACCCACTACCACTATCAGATTAGAGCGAAAATGGAGCCTAGACAACTACTACCCCACTACCACTATCAGATTAGAACCATAAAGGAGACTAGACATCTACCACCCCACTACCACTATCAGATTAGAGCCGTAAAGGAGACTAGACATCTACCACCCCACTACCACTATCAGATTAGAGCAAAAAGGGAGCCTATGCATCTACCACACCATTACCACTATCGGATTAGAGCCATAAGGGATACTAGACATCTAAAACCCAAATACCACTATCAGATAAGAGCGTAAAGGAGACTAGACATCTACCACCCCACTACCACTATCAGATTAGAGCCATAACGGATACTAGACATATACCACCCCACTACCACTATCAGATTAGAGCCATAAGAGAGCCTAGGTATCTACCACACTATTACCACTATCCGATTAGTACCATAAGGGATACTAGACATTTTCCAACCCACTACCACTATCAGATTAGAGCCATAAGGGATACTAGACACATACCACCCCACTACCACTGTCAGATTAGAGCCATAAGGGATTCTAGACATCTACCACCCCACTACCACTGTCAGATTAGAGTCATAAAGGTGTCTAGAAATCTACCACTATCAGATTAGAGCCATAGGGGAGACTAGAAATCTACCACCCCTATACCATTATAAGATTAGAGCCATAAGAGTCACTAGACAGCTACCACTACCAGATTAGAGCCATAAAGGAGATTAAACTTCTACCACTATCAGAGTAGAGCCATAAGGGAGACTAGATATCTTCCAACTCTCTACAACTATCAGATTTGAGCCCTTATCGGATTAGAGCCATAAGTGATACTAGACATCTACCACCCAAATACCACTATCAGATAAGAGCCGTAAAGGAGACTAGACATCTACCACTATCAGATTAGATCCATAAAGGAGATTAGACATCTACCACCCCTCTACAATTATCAGATTAGAGCCATAAGGGAGACTAGACATCTACCACTACCAGATTAGAGCCATAGGGGAGACTAGACATCTACCGCTATCAGATTAGAGCCATAAGGGAGATTAAACATCTACCGCTATCAGATTAGAGCCATAAGGGATTCTAGACATCTACCACCCCACTACCACTGTCAGATTAGAGTCATAAAGGAGTCTAGAGATCTACCACCCCACTACCACTATCAGAATAGAGCCATAAGGGATACTAGACACATACCACCCCACTACCACTATCAGATTAGAGCCATAAGAGAGCCTAGGTATCTACCACACTATTACCACTATCTGATTAGTGCCATTAAGGATACTAGACATTTTCCAACCCACTACCACTATCAGATTAGAGCCATAAGGGAGTCCAGACATCTACAACCCCACTACCACTATCAGATTAGAGCCATACGGGAGACTAGAGATCTACCACTATCAGATTAGAGCCATAAGAGAGAATAGGCATCTACCACTATCAGATTAGAGCCATAAGGGAGACTAGACATCTGCCACTACCAGATTAGAGCAATAAGGGAGTCTAGACATCTACCACCCGACTACCATTATCAGATTAGAGCCATAAAGGAGACTAGACATCTACCACCCCACAACCACAATCAGATTAGAGCCATAAAGTAGAATAGACATATACCACTATCCGATTAGAGCCAATAAGGGGGACGAGAAATCTTCCACCCCACTACCACTATCAGATTGGAGCCATAAGGGAGACTAGACATCTACCACCCCTATACAATTATCCAAATAGTGCCATAAGGAAGACTAGATATCTACCACCACCAGATTAGATCCGTAAGGGAGTCTAGACATCTACCACCCCACTACCACTATCAGATTAGAGCCATAAGGGAGACATCTACCACCCCACTAACACTATCAGATTAGAGCCATAAAGGAGACTAGAGATCTACCACTCCATTACCACTATCAGAATAGAGCCGTAAGGGAGACTATACATCTACCACCCCACTAACACCATCAGATTAGAGCCGTAAAGGAGACTAGACATCTACCAATATCAGATTAGAGCCATAAAGGAGATTAGACATCTACCACCCCACTACCACTGTCAGATTAGAGTCATAAAGGAGTCTAGAAATCTACCACTATCAGATTAGAGCCATAGGGGAGACTAGACATCTACCGCTATCAGATTAGAGCCATAAGGGATTCTAGACATCTACCACCCCACTACCACTGTCAGATTAGAGTCATAAAGGAGTCTAGAAATCTACCACTATCAGATTAGAGCCATAGGGGAGACTAGACATCTACCACCCCACTACCACTATCAGATTAGAGCAAAAAGGGAGCCTATGCATCTACCACACCATTACCACTATCGGATTAGAGCCATAAGGGATACTAGACATCTAAAACCCAAATACCACTATCAGATAAGAGCGTAAAGGAGACTAGACATCTACCACCCCACTACCACTATCAGATTAGAGCCATAACGGATACTAGACATATACCACCCCACTACCACTATCAGATTAGAGCCATAAGAGAGCCTAGGTATCTACCACACTATTACCACTATCCGATTAGTACCATAAGGGATACTAGACATTTTCCAACCCACTACCACTATCAGATTAGAGCCATAAGGGATACTAGACACATACCACCCCACTACCACTGCCAGATTAGAGCCATAAGGGATTCTAGACATCTACCACCCCACTACCACTGTCAGATTAGAGTCATAAAGGTGTCTAGAAATCTACCACTATCAGATTAGAGCCATAGGGGAGACTAGACATCTACCACCCCTATACCATTATAAGATTTGAGCCCTTATCGGATTAGAGCCATAAGTGATACTAGACATCTACCACCCAAATACCACTATCAGATAAGAGCCGTAAAGGAGACTAGACATCTACCACTATCAGATTAGATCCATAAAGGAGATTAGACATCTACCACCCCTCTACAATTATCAGATTAGAGCCATAAGGGAGACTAGACATCTACCACTACCAGATTAGAGCCATAGGGGAGACTAGACATCTACCGCTATCAGATTAGAGCCATAAGGGAGATTAAACATCTACCGCTATCAGATTAGAGCCATAAGGGATTCTAGACATCTACCACCCCACTACCACTGTCAGATTAGAGTCATAAAGGAGTCTAGAGATCTACCACTCCACTACCACTATCAGAATAGAGCCATAAGGGATACTAGACACATACCACCCCACTACCACTATCAGATTAGAGCCATAAGAGAGCCTAGGTATCTACCACACTATTACCACTATCTGATTAGTGCCATTAAGGATACTAGACATTTTCCAACCCACTACCACTATCAGATTAGAGCCATAAGGGAGTCCAGACATCTACAACCCCACTACCACTATCAGATTAGAGCCATACGGGAGACTAGAGATCTACCACTATCAGATTAGAGCCATAAGAGAGAATAGGCATCTACCACTATCAGATTAGAGCCATAAGGGAGACTAGACATCTGCCACTACCAGATTAGAGCAATAAGGGAGTCTAGACATCTACCACCCGACTACCATTATCAGATTAGAGCCATAAAGGAGACTAGACATCTACCACCCCACAACCACAATCAGATTAGAGCCATAAAGTAGAATAGACATATACCACTATCCGATTAGAGGCAATAAGGGGGACTAGAAATCTTCCACCCCACTACCACTATCAGATTGGAGCCATAAGGGAGACTAGACATCTACCACCCCTATACAATTATCCAAATAGAGCCATAAGGAAGACTAGATATCTACCACCACCAGATTAGATCCGTAAGGGAGTCTAGACATCTACCACCCCACTACCACTATCAGATTAGAGCCATAAGGGAGACATCTACCACCCCACTAACACTATCAGATTAGAGCCATAAAGGAGACTAGAGATCTACCACTCCATTACCACTATCAGAATAGAGCCGTAAGGGAGACTATACATCTACCACCCCACTAACACCATCAGATTAGAGCCGTAAAGGAGACTAGACATCTACCAATATCAGATTAGAGCCATAAAGGAGATTAGACATCTACCACCCCACTACCACTGTCAGATTAGAGACATAAAGGAGTCTAGAAATCTACCACTATCAGATTAGAGCCATAGGGGAGACTAGACATCTACCGCTATCAGATTAGAGCCATAAGGGATTCTAGACATCTACCACCCCACTACCACTGTCAGATTAGAGTCATAAAGGAGTCTAGAAATCTACCACTATCAGATTAGAGCCATAGGGGAGACTAGACATCTACCACCCCTATACCATTATAAGATTAGAGCCATAAGAGTCACTAGACAGCTACCACTACCAGATTAGAGCCATAAAGGAGATTAAACTTCTACCACTATCAGAGTAGAGCCATAAGGGAGATATCTTCCAACTCTCTACAACTATCAGATTTGAGCCCTTATCGGATTAGAGCCATAAGTGATACTAGACATCTACCACCCAAATACCACTATCAGATTAGAGCCATAAGGGAAACTAGACATCTACCACCCAAATACCACTATCAGATAAGAGCGTAAAGGAGACTAGACATCTACCACCCCACTACCACTATCAGATTAGAGCCATAATGCTTCTCCACCTGCATTGCTTGCTGTTTGGGGTTTTAGGCTGGGTTTCTGTACAGCACTTTGAGATATCAGCTGATGTACGAAGGGCTATATAAATAAATTTGATTTGATTTGATTTGATAAGAGAGCCTAGGTATCTACCACACTCTTACCACTATCTGATTAGTGCCATTAGGGATACTAGACATTTTCCAACCCACTACCACTATCAGATTAGAGCCATAAAGGTGACGAGACATCTACCACTATCAGATTAGAGCCATAAGGGAGTCTAGACATCCTCCACCCCACTACCACTATCACATTGGAGCCATAAGACTAGACATCTGTCACTACCAGATTAGAGCCATAAGGGAGACTAGACATCTACCACCCCACTCCCACTATTAGATTAAAGCCATAAAGGAGACTAGAGATCTACCAATATCAGATTATAGCCATAAGGGAGACTAGACATCTACCACCCCACTACCACTATCCGATTAGAGCCATAAGGGAGACTAGACATCTTCCACCCCACTACCACTATCAGATTGGAGCCATAAGGGAGACTAGACACATAACACCCCTATACCACTATCAGATTAGAGCCGTAAAGGAGACTATACATCTACAACCCCACTACCACTATCAGATTATAGCCATAAGGGAGACTAGACATCTTCCACCCCACTACCACTATCAGATTGGAGCCATAAGGGAGACTAGACACATACCACCCCAATACCACTATCAGATTAGAGCCGTAAAGGAGACTAGACATCTACCACCCCACTACCACTATCAGATTAGAGCCATAAGGGAGACTAGACATCTACCATCCCCCTACCATTATCAGATTAAATTCATAAGGGAGACGAGATATCTGCACCACCAGATTAGATCCATAAGGGAATCTAGACATCTACCACCCCGCTACCACTATCAGATTAGAGCCATAAAGGAGACGAGAAATTGACCACTATCAGATTAGATCCATAAGGGGGTCTAGACATCTACCACCCCGCTACGACTATCAGAATAGAGCCATAAGGGAGTCTAGACATCCTCCACCCCACTACCACTATCACATTGGAGCCATAAGACTAGACATCTGTCACTACCAGATTAGAGCCATAAGGGAGACTAGACATCTACCACCCCACTACCACTATCAGATTAGAGCCATAAAGGAGACTAGACATCTACCACTATCCGATTAGAGCCATAAGGGAGTCTAGACATCTTCCACCCCACTACCACTATCAGATTGGAGCCATAAGGGAGACTAGACATCTTCCACCCCAGTACCACTACCAGATTAGAGCCATACAGGAGACTAGACATCTACAACCCCACTACCACTATCAAATTAGAGCCATAAAGGAGACGAGACATCTACCACTATCAGATTAGAGCCATGAGGAGACATCTTCCACCCCACTACCACTATCAGATTGGAGCCATAAGGGAGACTAGACATCTTCCACCCCAGTACCACTACCAGATTAGAGCCATACAGGAGACTAGACATCTACAACCCCACTACCACTATCAGATTAGAGCCATAAAGGAGACGAGACATCTACCACTATCAGATTAGAGCCATAAGGGAGACTAGACATCTTCCACCCTACAACCACAATCAGATTAGAGCCATAAAGGAGATTACACATATGCCACTCTCAGATTAGAGCCGAAAAGGACACTAGACATCTACCCCCACACTACCACTATCAGATTAGAGCCATTAGGGAGTCTAGACTTCTACCACCCCAGTACCACTACCAGATTAGAGCCATACAGGAGACTAGACATCTTCCACCCCACTACCACTATCAGATTAGAGCCATAAACGAGACGAGACATCTACCACTATCAGATTAGAGCCATTAGGGAGTCTAGACTTCTACCACCCCACTACCACTATCAGATTAGAGCCATAAAGGAGACTAGACATCTACAACCCCACTACCACTATCAGATTATAGCCATAAGGGAGACTAGACATCTTCCACCCCACTACCACTTTCAGATTGGAGCCATAAGGGAGACTAGACACATACCACCCCAATACCACTATCAGATTAGAGCCGTAAAGGAGACTATACATCTACCATCCCACAACCACAATCAGATTAGAGCCATAAAGGAGATTAGACATATGCAACTATCAGATTAGAGCCGTAAAGGAGACTAGACATCTACCACCCCACTACCACTATCAGATTAGAGCCATAAGGGAGACTAGACATCTACCATCCCCCTACCATTATCAGATTAAATTCATAAGGGAGACGAGATATCTGCACCACCAGATTAGATCCATAAGGGAATCTAGACATCTACCACCCCGCTACCACTATCAGATTAGAGCCATAAAGGAGACGAGAAATTGACCACTATCCGATTAGAGCCATAAGGGAGACTAGATATCTACCACTATCAGATTAGAGCCATAAGGGAGTCTAGACATCTTCCACCCCACTACCACTATCGGATTAGAGCCATAAAGGAGACGAGACATCTACCACTATCAGATTAGAGCCATAAGGGAGACTGGACATCTACCACCCCACTACCACTATCAGATTATAGCCATATGAGAGTGTAGACATCTACCACCCCACTACCACTATCAGATTAGATCCATAAGGGAGGCTAGATATCTACAACCCCACTACCACTATCAGATTATAGCCATATGGGAGTGTAGACATCTACCACCCCACTACCACTATCAGATTAGATCCTTAAGGGAGACTAGATATCTACCACCACCAGATTAGATCCATAAGGGGGTCTAGACATCTACCACCCCGCTACGACTATCAGAATAGAGCCATAAGGGAGAAAAGACAACTACCACTTTCAGATTAGAGCCATAAGGGAGACTGGACATCTACCACCCCACTACCACTATCAGATTATAGCCATATGGGAGTGTAGACATCTACCACCCCACTACCACTATCAGATTAGATCCATAAGGGAGACTAGATATCTACCACCACCAGATTAGATCCATAAGGGGGTCTAGACATCTACCACCCCGCTACGACTATCAGAATAGAGCCATAAGGGAGAAAAGACATCTACCACTTTCAGATTAGAGCCATAAGGGAGACTGGACATCTACCACCCCACTACCACTATCAGATTAGAGTCATAAAGGAGACGAGACATCTACCACTATCAGATTGGATCCATAAGGAAGACTAGATATCTTCCACCACCAGATTAGATCCATAGGGGAGTCTAGACATCTACCACCCCACTACCACTATCAGATTAGAGCCATAAAGGTGACGAGACATCTACCACTATCAGATTAGAGCCATAAGGGAGACTAGACATCTTCCACCCCACTACCACTATCAGATTGGAGCCATAAAACTAGACATCTGTCACTACCAGATTAGAGCCATAAGGGAGACATCTACCACCCCACTCCCACTATTAGATTAAAGCCATAAAGGAGACTAGAGATCTACCACTATCAGATTATAGCCATAAGGGAGACTAGACATCTACCACCCCACTACCACTATCAGATTAGAGCCATAAAGGAGACTAGACATCTACAACCCCACTACCACTATCAGATTAGAGCCATAAAGGAGACTAGACATCTACCACTATCCGATTAGAGCCATAAGGGAGACTAGACATCTTCCACCCCACTACCACCACCAGATTAGATCCATAAGGGAGTCTAGACGTCTACCACCCCAGTACCACTACCAGATTAGAGCCATACAGGAGACTAGACATCTACAACCCCACTACCAATATCAGATTAGAGCCATAAAGGAGACGAGACATCTACCACTATCAGATTAGAGCCACGAGGAGACATCTTCCACCCCACTACCACTATCAGATTAGAGCCATAAAGGATACGAGACATCTACCACTATCAGATTAGATCCACGAGGAGACATCTTCCACCCCACTACCACTATCAGATTAGAGCCATAAGGGAGACTAGACATCTTCCACCCTACAACCACAATCAGATTAGAGCCATAAAGGAGATTACACATATGCCACTATCAGATTAGAGCCGAAAAGGACACTAGACATCTACCCCCACACTACCACTATCAGATTAGAGCCATTAGGGAGTCTAGACTTCTACCACCCCAGTACCACTACCAGATTAGAGCCATACAGGAGACTAGACATCTTCCACCCCACTACCACTATCAGATTAGAGCCATAAAGGAGACGAGACATCTACCACTATCAGATTAGAGCCATTAGGGAGTCTAGACTTCTACCACCCCACTACCACTATCAGATTAGAGCCATAAAGGAGACTAGACATCTACAACCCCACTACCACTATCAGATTATAGCCATAAGGGAGACTAGACAACTTCCACCCCACTACCACTATCAGATTGGAGCCATAAGGGAGACTAGACACATACCACCCCAATACCACTATCAGATTAGAGCCGTAAAGGAGACTATACATCTACCACCCCACAATCACAATCAGATTAGAGCCATAAAGGAGATTAGACATATGCAACTATCAGATTAGAGCCGTAAAGGAGACTAGACATCTACCACCCCACTACCACTATCAGATTAGAGCCATAAGGGAGACTAGATATCTGCACCACCAGATTAGATCCATAAGGGAATCTAGACATCTACCACCCCGCTACCACTATCAGATTAGAGCCATAAAGGAGACGAGAAATTGACCACTATCCGATTAGAGCCATAAGGGAGACTAGATATCTACCACTATCAGATTAGAGCCATAAGGGAGTCTAGACATCTTCCACCCCACTACCACTATCGGATTAGAGCCATAAAGGAGACGAGACATCTACCACTATCAGATTAGAGCCATAAGGGAGACTGGACATCTACCACCCCACTACCACTATCAGATTATAGCCATATGGGAGTGTAGACATCTACCACCCCACTACCACTATCAGATTAGATCCATAAGGGAGACTAGATATCTACAACCCCACTACCACTATCAGATTATAGCCATATGGGAGTGTAGACATCTACCACCCCACTACCACTATCAGATTAGATCCTTAAGGGAGACTAGATATCTACCACCACCAGATTAGATCCATAAGGGGGTCTAGACATCTACCACCCCGCTACGACTATCAGAATAGAGCCATAAGGGAGAAAAGACAACTACCACTTTCAGATTAGAGCCATAAGGGAGACTGGACATCTACCACCCCACTACCACTATCAGATTAGAGTCATAAAGGAGACGAGACATCTACCACTATCAGATTGGATCCATAAGGAAGACTAGATATCTTCCACCACCAGATTAGATCCATAGGGGAGTCTAGACATCTACCACCCCACTACCACTATCAGATTAGAGCCATAAAGGTGACGAGACATCTACCACTATCAGATTAGAGCCATAAGGGAGACTAGACAACTTCCACCCCACTACCACTATCAGATTGGAGCCATAAAGGAGACTAGACATCTACAACCCCACTACCACTATCCGATTAGAGCCATAAGGGAGACTAGACATCTTCCACCCCACTACCACCACCAGATTAGATCCATAAGGGAGTCTAGACGTCTACCACCCCAGTACCACTACCAGATTAGAGCCATAAAGGAGACGAGACATCTACCACTATCAGATTAGAGCCATAAGGGAGACTAGACATCTTCCACCCTACAACCACAATCAGATTAGAGCCATAAAGGAGATTAGACATATGCCACTATCAGATTAGAGCCGTAAAGGACACTAGACATCTACCCCCACACTACCACTATCAGATTCGAGCCATAAAGGAGATGAGACATCTACCACTATCCGATTAAAGCCATAAGGGAGCCTAGACATCTTCCACCCCACTACCACTATCAGATTGGATCCATAAGGAAGACTAGATATCTTCCACCACCAGATTAGATCCATAGGGGAGTCTAGACATCTACCACCCCACTACCACTATCAGATTAGAGCCATACGGGAGACTAGACATCTTCCACCCCACTACCACTATCACATTGGAGCCATAAGACTAGACATCTGTCACTACCAGATTAGAGCCATAAGGGAGACAAGACATCTACCACCCCACTCCCACTATTAGATTAAAGCCATAAAGGAGACTAGAGATCTACCACTATCAGATTATAGCCATAAGGGAGACTAGACATCTACCACCCCACTACCACTATCAGATTAGAGCCATAAAGGAGACTAGACATCTACAACCCCACTACCACTATCAGATTAGAGCCATAAAGGAGACTAGACATCTACCACTATCCGATTAGAGCCATAAGGGAGACTAGACATCTTCCACCCCACTACCACTATCAGATTGGAGCCATAAGGGAGACTAGACATCTTCCACCCCACTACCACTATCAGATTAGAGCCATAGGGAAGACTAGATATCTACCACCACCAGATTAGATCCATAAGGGAGTCTAGACGTCTACCACCCCACTACCACTATCAGATTAGAGCCATACAGGAGACTAGACATCTACAACCCCACTACCACTATCAAATTAGAGCCATAATGGAGATGAGACATCTACCACTATCAGATTAGAGCCATGAGGGAGCCTAGACATCTTCCACCCCACTACCACTATCAGATTAGAGCCATAAAGGAGACGAGACATCTACCACTATCAGATTAGAGCCATAAGGGAGACTAGACATCTTCCACCCTACAACCACAATCAGATTAGAGCCATAAAGGAGATTAGACATATGCCACTATCAGATTAGAGCCGTAAAGGACACTGGACATCTACCCCCACACTACCACTATCAGATTAGCGCCATTAGGGAGTCTAGACTTCTACCACCCCACTACCACTATCAGATTAGAGCCTTAAAGAAGACTAGACATCTACCACCCCACTACCACTATCAGATTAGAACCATAAAGGAGACTAGAGATCTACCACCACCAGATTAGATCCATAAGGGACTCTAGACGTCTACCACCCCAGTACCACTACCAGATTAGAGCCATACAGGAGACTAGACATCTACAAACCCACTACCACTATCAGATTAGAGCCATAAAGGAGACAAGACATCTACCACTATCAGATTAGAGCCATAAGGGAGACTAGACATCTACCCCCCCACTACCACTATCAGATTAGAGCTATTAGGGAGTCTAGACGTCTACCACCCCACTACCACTATCAGATTAGAGCCTTAAAGAAGACTAGACATCTACCACGCCACTACCACTATCAGATTAGAACCATAAAGGAGACTAGAGATCTACCACCATCAGATTAGATCCATAAGGGACTCTAGACGTCTACCACCCCAGTATCACTACCAGATTAGAGACGTAAAGGAGACTAGACATCTACCACCCCACTACCACTATCAGATTAGAGCCATAAGGGAGAATAGACATCTACCATCCCCCTACCATTTTCATGTTAAATTCATAAGGGAGACGAGATATCTGCACCACCAGATTAGATCCATAAGGGAGTCTAGACATCTACCACCCCGCTACCACTATCAGATTAGAGCAATAAAGGAGACGAGAAATCGACCACTATCAGATTACAGCCATAAGGGAGAATACACATCTTCCACCCCCCACCATTATCAGATTAGAGCCATAAGGGAGACTAGACATCTTCCACCACCAGATTAGAGCCATAAAGGAGACTAGACATCTACAACCCCACTACCACTATCAGATTAGAGCCATAAAGGAGACTAGACATCTACCACTATCCGATTAGAGCCATAAGGGAGACTAGACATCTTCCACCCCACTACCACTATCAGATTGGAGCCATAAGGGAGACTAGACATCTTCCACCCCACTACCACTATCAGATTAGAGCCATAGGGAAGACTAGATATCTACCACCACCAGATTAGATCCATAAGGGAGTCTAGACGTCTACCACCCCACTACCACTATCAGATTAGAGCCATACAGGAGACTAGACATCTACAACCCCACTACCACTATCAAATTAGAGCCATAATGGAGATGAGACATCTACCACTATCAGATTAGAGCCATGAGGGAGCCTAGACATCTTCCACCCCACTACCACTATCAGATTAGAGCCATAAAGGAGACGAGACATCTACCACTATCAGATTAGAGCCATAAGGGAGACTAGACATCTTCCACCCTACAACCACAATCAGATTAGAGCCATAAAGGAGATTAGACATATGCCACTATCAGATTAGAGCCGTAAAGGACACTGGACATCTACCCCCACACTACCACTATCAGATTAGCGCCATTAGGGAGTCTAGACTTCTACCACCCCACTACCACTATCAGATTAGAGCCTTAAAGAAGACTAGACATCTACCACCCCACTACCACTATCAGATTAGAACCATAAAGGAGACTAGAGATCTACCACCACCAGATTAGATCCATAAGGGACTCTAGACGTCTACCACCCCAGTACCACTACCAGATTAGAGCCATACAGGAGACTAGACATCTACAAACCCACTACCACTATCAGATTAGAGCCATAAAGGAGACAAGACATCTACCACTATCAGATTAGAGCCATAAGGGAGACTAGACATCTACCCCCCCACTACCACTATCAGATTAGAGCTATTAGGGAGTCTAGACGTCTACCACCCCACTACCACTATCAGATTAGAGCCTTAAAGAAGACTAGACATCTACCACGCCACTACCACTATCAGATTAGAACCATAAAGGAGACTAGAGATCTACCACCATCAGATTAGATCCATAAGGGACTCTAGACGTCTACCACCCCAGTATCACTACCAGATTAGAGACGTAAAGGAGACTAGACATCTACCACCCCACTACCACTATCAGATTAGAGCCATAAGGGAGAATAGACATCTACCATCCCCCTACCATTATCAGATTAAATTCATAAGGGAGACGAGATATCTGCACCACCAGATTAGATCCATAAGGGAGTCTAGACATCTACCACCCCCGCTACCACTATCAGATTAGAGCAATAAAGGAGACGAGAAATCGACCACTATCAGATTACAGCCATAAGGGAGAATACACATCTTCCACCCCCCACCATTATCAGATTAGAGCCATAAGGGAGACTAGACATCTTCCACCACCAGATTAGAGCCATAAAGGAGACTAGACATCTACAACCCCACTACCACTATCAGATTATAGCCATATGGGAGTGTAGACATCTACCACCCCACTACCACTATCAGATTAGAGCCATAAGGGGGTCTAGACATCTCCCACCCCGCTACCACTATCAGAATAGAGCCATAAGGGAGAAAAGACATCTACCACTTTCAGATTAGAGCCATAAGGGAGACTGGACATCTACCACCCCACTACCACTATCAGATTAGAGCCATAAAGGAGACTAGACGTCTACAACCCCACTACCACTATCAGATTAGAGCCATAAAGGAGACGAGACATCTACCACTATCCGATTAAAGCCATAAGGGAGCCTAGACATCTTCCACCCCACTACCACTATCAGATTGGATCCATAAGGAAGACTAGATATCTACCACCACCAGATTAGATCCAAAAGGGGGTCTAGACATCTACCACCCCGCTACCACTATCAGAATAGAGCCATAAGGGAGAAAAGACATCTACCACTTTCAGATTAGAGCCATAAGGGAGACTGGACATCTACCACCCCACTACCACTATCAGATTAGAGCCATTAAGGAGACGAGACATCTACCACTATCAGATTAGAGCCATAAGGGAGACTAGACATCTTCCACCCCACTACCACTATCAGATTGGAGCCATTAAGGAGACGAGACATCTACCACTATCAGATTAGAGCCATAAGGGAGACTAGACATCTTCCACCCCACTACCACTATCAGATTGGAGCCATAAGACTAGACATCTGTCACTACCAGATTAAAGCCATAAAGGAGACTAGAGATCTACCACTATCAGATTAGAGCCATAAGGGAGACTAGACATCTACCACCCCACTGACACTATCAGATAAGTGCCATAAAGGAGACTAGACATATACAACCCCACTACCACTATCAGATTAGAGCCATAAAGGAGACGAGACATCTACCACTATCAGATTAGTGCCATGAGGGAGCCTAGACATCTTCCACCCCACTACCACTATCAGATTAGAGCCATAAAGGAGACGAGACATCTACCACTATCAGATTAGAGCCATAAGGGACACTAGACATCTACCCCCCACTACCACTATCAGATTAGAGCCATTAGGAAGTCTAGACTTCTACCACCCCACTACCACTATCAGATTAGAGCCTTAAAGAAGACTAGTCATCTACCACCCCACTACCACTATCAGATTAGAACCATAAAGGAGACTAGAGATCTACCACCACCAGATTAGATCCATAAGGGACTCTAGACGTCTACCACCCCAGTACCACTACCAGATTAGAGCCATACAGGAGACTAGACATCTACAAACCCACTACAACTATCAGATTAGAGCCATAAAGGAGACAAGACATCTACCACTATCAGATTAGAGCCATAAGGGAGACTAGACATCTACCCCCCCACTACCACTATCAGATTAGAGCTATTAGGGAGTCTAGACGTCTACCACCCCACTACCACTATCAGATTAGAGCCTTAAAGAAGACTAGACATCTACCACGCCACTACCACTATCAGATTAGAACCATAAAGGAGACTAGAGATCTACCACCATCAGATTAGATCCATAAGGGACTCTAGACGTCTACCACCCCAGTATCACTACCAGATTAGAGACGTAAAGGAGACTAGACATCTACCACCCCACTACCACTATCAGATTAGAGCCATAAGGGAGAATAGACATCTACCATCCCCCTACCATTATCAGATTAAATTCATAAGGGAGACGAGATATCTGCACACACCAGATTAGATCCATAAGGGAGTCTAGACATCTACCACCCCGCTACCACTATCAGATTAGAGCAATAAAGGAGACGAGAAATCGACCACTATCAGATTACAGCCATAAGGGAGAATACACATCTTCCACCCCCCACCATTATCAGATTGGAGCCATCAGGGAGTCTAGACATCTACCACCCCACTAACACTATCAGATTAGAGCCATAAGGGAGACTAGACATCTTCCACCACCAGATTAGAGCCATAAAGGAGACTAGACATCTACAACCCCACTACCACTATCAGATTATAGCCATATGGGAGTGTAGACATCTACCACCCCACTACCACTATCAGATTAGAGCCATAAGGGGGTCTAGACATCTCCCACCCCGCTACCACTATCAGAATAGAGCCATAAGGGAGAAAAGACATCTACCACTTTCAGATTAGAGCCATAAGGGAGACTGGACATCTACCACCCCACTACCACTATCAGATTAGAGCCATAAAGGAGACTAGACGTCTACAACCCCACTACCACTATCAGATTAGAGCCATAAAGGAGACGAGACATCTACCACTATCCGATTAAAGCCATAAGGGAGCCTAGACATCTTCCACCCCACTACCACTATCAGATTGGATCCATAAGGAAGACTAGATATCTACCACCACCAGATTAGATCCAAAAGGGGGTCTAGACATCTACCACCCGCTACCACTATCAGAATAGAGCCATAAGGGAGAAAAGACATCTACCACTTTCAGATTAGAGCCATAAGGGAGACTGGACATCTACCACCCCACTACCACTATCAGATTAGAGCCATTAAGGAGACGAGACATCTACCACTATCAGATTAGAGCCATAAGGGAGACTAGACATCTTCCACCCCACTACCACTATCAGATTGGAGCCATAAGACTAGACATCTGTCACTACCAGATTAAAGCCATAAAGGAGACTAGACATCTACCACTATCCGATTAAAGCCATAAGGGAGCCTAGACATCTTCCACCCCACTACCACTATCAGATTGGATCCATAAGGAAGACTAGATATCTACCACCACCAGATTAGATCCAAAAGGGGGTCTAGACATCTACCACCCCCGCTACCACTATCAGAATAGAGCCATAAGGGAGAAAAGACATCTACCACTTTCAGATTAGAGCCATAAGGGAGACTGGACATCTACCACCCCACTACCACTATCAGATTAGAGCCATTAAGGAGACGAGACATCTACCACTATCAGATTAGAGCCATAAGGGAGACTAGACATCTTCCACCCCACTACCACTATCAGATTGGAGCCATTAAGGAGACGAGACATCTACCACTATCAGATTAGAGCCATAAGGGAGACTAGACATCTTCCACCCCACTACCACTATCAGATTGGAGCCATAAGACTAGACATCTGTCACTACCAGATTAAAGCCATAAAGGAGACTAGAGATCTACCACTATCAGATTAGAGCCATAAGGGAGACTAGACATCTACCACCCCACTGACACTATCAGATTAGTGCCATAAAGGAGACTAGACATATACAACCCCACTACCACTATCAGATTAGAGCCATAAAGGAGACGAGACATCTACCACTATCAGATTAGTGCCATGAGGGAGCCTAGACATCTTCCACCCCACTACCACTATCAGATTAGAGCCATAAAGGAGACGAGACATCTACCACTATCAGATTAGAGCCATAAGGGACACTAGACATCTACCCCCCACTACCACTATCAGATTAGAGCCATTAGGAAGTCTAGACTTCTACCACCCCACTACCACTATCAGATTAGAGCCTTAAAGAAGACTAGACATCTACCACCCCACTACCACTATCAGATTAGAACCATAAAGGAGACTAGAGATCTACCACCACCAGATTAGATCCATAAGGGACTCTAGACGTCTACCACCCCAGTACCACTACCAGATTAGAGCCATACAGGAGACTAGACATCTACAAACCCACTACCACTATCAGATTAGAGCCATAAAGGAGACAAGACATCTACCACTATCAGATTAGAGCCATAAGGGAGACTAGACATCTACCCCCCCACTACCACTATCAGATTAGAGCTATTAGGGAGTCTAGACGTCTACCACCCCACTACCACTATCAGATTAGAGCCTTAAAGAAGACTAGACATCTACCACGCCACTACCACTATCAGATTAGAACCATAAAGGAGACTAGAGATCTACCACCATCAGATTAGATCCATAAGGGACTCTAGACGTCTACCACCCCAGTATCACTACCAGATTAGAGACGTAAAGGAGACTAGACATCTACCACCCCACTACCACTATCAGATTAGAGCCATAAGGGAGAATAGACATCTACCATCCCCCTACCATTATCAGATTAAATTCATAAGGGAGACGAGATATCTGCACCACCAGATTAGATCCATAAGGGAGTCTAGACATCTACCACCCCGCTACCACTATCAGATTAGAGCAATAAAGGAGACGAGAAATCGACCACTATCAGATTACAGCCATAAGGGAGAATACACATCTTCCACCCCCCACCATTATCAGATTGGAGCCATCAGGGAGTCTAGACATCTACCACCCCACTAACACTATCAGATTAGAGCCATAAGGGAGACTAGACATCTTCCACCACCAGATTAGAGCCATAAAGGAGACTAGACATCTACAACCCCACTACCACTATCAGATTATAGCCATATGGGAGTGTAGACATCTACCACCCCACTACCACTATCAGATTAGAGCCATAAGGGGGTCTAGACATCTCCCACCCCGCTACCACTATCAGAATAGAGCCATAAGGGAGAAAAGACATCTACCACTTTCAGATTAGAGCCATAAGGGAGACTGGACATCTACCACCCCACTACCACTATCAGATTAGAGCCATAAAGGAGACTAGACGTCTACAACCCCACTACCACTATCAGATTAGAGCCATAAAGGAGACGAGACATCTACCACTATCCGATTAAAGCCATAAGGGAGCCTAGACATCTTCCACCCCACTACCACTATCAGATTGGATCCATAAGGAAGACTAGATATCTACCACCACCAGATTAGATCCAAAAGGGGGTCTAGACATCTACCACCCCGCTACCACTATCAGAATAGAGCCATAAGGGAGAAAAGACATCTACCACTTTCAGATTAGAGCCATAAGGGAGACTGGACATCTACCACCCCACTACCACTATCAGATTAGAGCCATTAAGGAGACGAGACATCTACCACTATCAGATTAGAGCCATAAGGGAGACTAGACATCTTCCACCCCACTACCACTATCAGATTGGAGCCATTAAGGAGACGAGACATCTACCACTATCAGATTAGAGCCATAAGGGAGACTAGACATCTTCCACCCCACTACCACTATCAGATTGGAGCCATAAGACTAGACATCTGTCACTACCAGATTAAAGCCATAAAGGAGACTAGACATCTACCACTATCCGATTAAAGCCATAAGGGAGCCTAGACATCTTCCACCCCACTACCACTATCAGATTGGATCCATAAGGAAGACTAGATATCTACCACCACCAGATTAGATCCAAAAGGGGGTCTAGACATCTACCACCCCGCTACCACTATCAGAATAGAGCCATAAGGGAGAAAAGACATCTACCACTTTCAGATTAGAGCCATAAGGGAGACTGGACATCTACCACCCCACTACCACTATCAGATTAGAGCCATTAAGGAGACGAGACATCTACCACTATCAGATTAGAGCCATAAGGGAGACTAGACATCTTCCACCCCACTACCACTATCAGATTGGAGCCATTAAGGAGACGAGACATCTACCACTATCAGATTAGAGCCATAAGGGAGACTAGACATCTTCCACCCCACTACCACTATCAGATTGGAGCCATAAGACTAGACATCTGTCACTACCAGATTAAAGCCATAAAGGAGACTAGAGATCTACCACTATCAGATTAGAGCCATAAGGGAGACTAGACATCTACCACCCCACTGACACTATCAGATTAGTGCCATAAAGGAGACTAGACATATACAACCCCACTACCACTATCAGATTAGAGCCATAAAGGAGACGAGACATCTACCACTATCAGATTAGTGCCATGAGGGAGCCTAGACATCTTCCACCCCACTACCACTATCAGATTAGAGCCATAAAGGAGACGAGACATCTACCACTATCAGATTAGAGCCATAAGGGACACTAGACATCTACCCCCCACTACCACTATCAGATTAGAGCCATTAGGAAGTCTAGACTTCTACCACCCCACTACCACTATCAGATTAGAGCCTTAAAGAAGACTAGACATCTACCACCCCACTACCACTATCAGATTAGAACCATAAAGGAGACTAGAGATCTACCACCACCAGATTAGATCCATAAGGGACTCTAGACGTCTACCACCCCAGTACCACTACCAGATTAGAGCCATACAGGAGACTAGACATCTACAAACCCACTACCACTATCAGATTAGAGCCATAAAGGAGACAAGACATCTACCACTATCAGATTAGAGCCATAAGGGAGACTAGACATCTACCCCCCCACTACCACTATCAGATTAGAGCTATTAGGGAGTCTAGACGTCTACCACCCCACTACCACTATCAGATTAGAGCCTTAAAGAAGACTAGACATCTACCACGCCACTACCACTATCAGATTAGAACCATAAAGGAGACTAGAGATCTACCACCATCAGATTAGATCCATAAGGGACTCTAGACGTCTACCACCCCAGTATCACTACCAGATTAGAGACGTAAAGGAGACTAGACATCTACCACCCCACTACCACTATCAGATTAGAGCCATAAGGGAGAATAGACATCTACCATCCCCCTACCATTATCAGATTAAATTCATAAGGGAGACGAGATATCTGCACCACCAGATTAGATCCATAAGGGAGTCTAGACATCTACCACCCCGCTACCACTATCAGATTAGAGCAATAAAGGAGACGAGAAATCGACCACTATCAGATTACAGCCATAAGGGAGAATACACATCTTCCACCCCCCACCATTATCAGATTGGAGCCATCAGGGAGTCTAGACATCTACCACCCCACTAACACTATCAGATTAGAGCCATAAGGGAGACTAGACATCTTCCACCACCAGATTAGAGCCATAAAGGAGACTAGACATCTACAACCCCACTACCACTATCAGATTATAGCCATATGGGAGTGTAGACATCTACCACCCCACTACCACTATCAGATTAGAGCCATAAGGGGGTCTAGACATCTCCCACCCCGCTACCACTATCAGAATAGAGCCATAAGGGAGAAAAGACATCTACCACTTTCAGATTAGAGCCATAAGGGAGACTGGACATCTACCACCCCACTACCACTATCAGATTAGAGCCATAAAGGAGACTAGACGTCTACAACCCCACTACCACTATCAGATTAGAGCCATAAAGGAGACGAGACATCTACCACTATCCGATTAAAGCCATAAGGGAGCCTAGACATCTTCCACCCCACTACCACTATCAGATTGGATCCATAAGGAAGACTAGATATCTACCACCACCAGATTAGATCCAAAAGGGGGTCTAGACATCTACCACCCCGCTACCACTATCAGAATAGAGCCATAAGGGAGAAAAGACATCTACCACTTTCAGATTAGAGCCATAAGGGAGACTGGACATCTACCACCCCACTACCACTATCAGATTAGAGCCATTAAGGAGACGAGACATCTACCACTATCAGATTAGAGCCATAAGGGAGACTAGACATCTTCCACCCCACTACCACTATCAGATTGGAGCCATTAAGGAGACGAGACATCTACCACTATCAGATTAGAGCCATAAGGGAGACTAGACATCTTCCACCCCACTACCACTATCAGATTGGAGCCATAAGACTAGACATCTGTCACTACCAGATTAAAGCCATAAAGGAGACTAGACATCTACCACTATCCGATTAAAGCCATAAGGGAGCCTAGACATCTTCCACCCCACTACCACTATCAGATTGGATCCATAAGGAAGACTAGATATCTACCACCACCAGATTAGATCCAAAAGGGGGTCTAGACATCTACCACCCCGCTACCACTATCAGAATAGAGCCATAAGGGAGAAAAGACATCTACCACTTTCAGATTAGAGCCATAAGGGAGACTGGACATCTACCACCCCACTACCACTATCAGATTAGAGCCATTAAGGAGACGAGACATCTACCACTATCAGATTAGAGCCATAAGGGAGACTAGACATCTTCCACCCCACTACCACTATCAGATTGGAGCCATTAAGGAGACGAGACATCTACCACTATCAGATTAGAGCCATAAGGGAGACTAGACATCTTCCACCCCACTACCACTATCAGATTGGAGCCATAAGACTAGACATCTGTCACTACCAGATTAAAGCCATAAAGGAGACTAGAGATCTACCACCATCAGATTAGAGCCATAAGGGAGACTAGAGATCTACCACCCCACTGACACTATCAGATTAGTGCCATAAAGGAGACTAGACATATACAACCCCACTACCACTATCAGATTAGAGCCATAAAGGAGACGAGACATCTACCACTATCAGATTAGTGCCATGAGGGAGCCTAGACATCTTCCACCCCACTACCACTATCAGATTAGAGCCATAAAGGAGACGAGACATCTACCACTATCAGATTAGAGCCATAAGGGACACTAGACATCTACCCCCCACTACCACTATCAGATTAGAGCCATTAGGGAGTCTAGACTTCTACCACCCCACTACCACTATCAGATTAGAGCCTTAAAGAAGACTAGACATCTACCACCCCACTACCACCACCAGATTAGATCCATAAGGGACTCTAGACGTCTACCACCCCAGTACCATTACCAGATTAGAGCCATACAGGAGACTAGACATCTACCACTATCCGATTAAAGCCATAAGGGAGCCTAGACATCTTCCACCCCACTACCACTATCAGATTGGATCCATAAGGAAGACTAGATATCTTCCACCACCAGATTAGATCCATAGGGGAGTCTAGACATCTACCACCCAACTACCACTATCAGATTAGAGCCATAAAGGAGACGAGAAATCGACCACTATCAGATTAGAGCCATAAGGGAGAATACACATCTTCCACCCCCCACCATTATCAGATTAGAGCCATAAGGGAGGCTAAACATCTACCACCACCAGATTAGAGCCATAAAGGAGACTAGACATCTACAACCCCACTACCACTATCAGATTATAGCCATATGGGAGTGTAGACATCTACCACCCCACTACCACTATCAGATTAGAGCCATAAGGGGGTCTAGACATCTACCACCACCAGATTAGATCCAAAAGGGGGTCTAGACATCTACCACCCCGCTACCACTATCAGAATAGAGCCATAAGGGAGAAAAGACATCTACCACTTTCAGATTAGAGCCATAAGGGAGACTGGACATCTACCACCCCACTACCACTATCAGATTAGAGCCATTAAGGAGACGAGACATCTACCACTATCAGATTAGAGCCATAAGGGAGACTAGACATCTTCCACCCCACTACCACTATCAGATTGGAGCCATTAAGGAGACGAGACATCTACCACTATCAGATTAGAGCCATAAGGGAGACTAGACATCTTCCACCCCACTACCACTATCAGATTGGAGCCATAAGACTAGACATCTGTCACTACCAGATTAAAGCCATAAAGGAGACTAGAGATCTACCACTATCAGATTAGAGCCATAAGGGAGACTAGACATCTACCACCCCACTGACACTATCAGATTAGTGCCATAAAGGAGACTAGACATATACAACCCCACTACCACTATCAGATTAGAGCCATAAAGGAGACGAGACATCTACCACTATCAGATTAGTGCCATGAGGGAGCCTAGACATCTTCCACCCCACTACCACTATCAGATTAGAGCCATAAAGGAGACGAGACATCTACCACTATCAGATTAGAGCCATAAGGGACACTAGACATCTACCCCCCACTACCACTATCAGATTAGAGCCATTAGGGAGTCTAGACTTCTACCACCCCACTACCACTATCAGATTAGAGCCTTAAAGAAGACTAGACATCTACCACCCCACTACCACCACCAGATTAGATCCATAAGGGACTCTAGACGTCTACCACCCCAGTACCATTACCAGATTAGAGCCATACAGGAGACTAGACATCTACCACTATCCGATTAAAGCCATAAGGGAGCCTAGACATCTTCCACCCCACTACCACTATCAGATTGGATCCATAAGGAAGACTAGATATCTTCCACCACCAGATTAGATCCATAGGGGAGTCTAGACATCTACCACCCAACTACCACTATCAGATTAGAGCCATAAAGGAGACGAGAAATCGACCACTATCAGATTAGAGCCATAAGGGAGAATACACATCTTCCACCCCCCACCATTATCAGATTAGAGCCATAAGGGAGGCTAAACATCTACCACCACCAGATTAGAGCCATAAAGGAGACTAGACATCTACAACCCCACTACCACTATCAGATTATAGCCATATGGGAGTGTAGACATCTACCACCCCACTACCACTATCAGATTAGAGCCATAAGGGGGTCTAGACATCTACCACCCCGCTACCACTATCAGAATAGAGCCATACGGGAGAAAAGACATCTACCACTTTCAGATTAGAGCCATAAGGGAGACTGGACATCTACCACCCCACTACCACTATCAGATTAGAGCCATAAAGGAGACTAGACATCTACAACCCCACTACCACTATCAGATTAGAGCCATAAAGGAGACGAGACATCTACCACTATCCGATTAAAGCCATAAGGGAGCCTAGACATCTTCCACCCCACTACCACTATCAGATTGGATCCATAAGGAAGACTAGATATCTACCACCACCAGATTAGATCCATAAGGGGGTCTAGACATCTACCACCCCGCTACCACTATCAGAATAGAGCCATAAGGGAGAAAAGACATCTACCACTTTCAGATTAGAGCCATAAGGGAGACTGGACATCTACCACCCCACTACCACTATCAGATTAGAGCCATAAAGGAGACTAGACATCTTCCACCCCACTACCACTATCAGATTGGATCCATAAGGAAGACTAGATATCTTCCACCACCAGATTAGATCCATAGGGGAGTCTAGACATCTACCACCCCACTACCACTATCAGATTAGAGCCATTAAGGAGACGAGACATCTACCACTATCAGATTAGAGCCATAAGGGAGACTAGACATCTTCCACCCCACTACCACTATCAGATTGGAGCCATAAGACTAGACATCTGTCACTACCAGATTAGAGCCATAAGGGAGACTAGACATCTACCACCCCACTCCCACTATTAGATTAAAGCCATAAAGGAGACTAGAGATCTACCACTATCAGATTAGAGCCATAAGGGAGACTAGACATCTACCACCCCACTGACACTATCAGATCAGAGCCATAAAGGAGACTAGACATCTACCACCCCACTACCACCACCAGATTAGATCCATAAGGGACTCTAGACGTCTACCACCCCAGTACCACTACCAGATTAGAGCCATACAGGAGACATCTACCACTATCAGATTAGAGCCATGAGGGACTCTAGACGTCTACCACCCCAGTAACACTACCAGATTAGAGCCATACAGGAGACTAGACATCTACCACTATCAGATTAGAGCCATGAGGGACTCTAGACATCTTCCACCCCACTACCACTATCAGATTAGAGCCATAAAGGAGACGAGACATCTACCACTATGAGATTAAAGCCAAAAGGGAGACTAGACATCTTCCACCCCACAACCACAATCAGATTAGAGCCATAAAGGAGATTAGACATATGCCACTATCAGATTAGAGCTGTAAAGGACACTAGACATCTACCCCCCCCACTACCACTATCAGATTAGAGCCATTAGGGAGTCTAGACTTCTACCACCCCACTACCACTATCAGATTAGAGCCTTAAAGAAGACTAGACATCTACCACCCCACTACCACTATCAGATTAGAACCATAAAGGAGACCAGAGATCTACCACTATCAGATTAGAGCCATAAGGGAAACTAGACATCTACCACTACCAGATTAGAGCCACTTCCACCTGACTGTGCTGCTGCTCCAGTTTCAACTGTTCTGCCTCATTATTATTTGACCATGCTGGTCATTTATGAACATTTGAACATCTTGGCCATGTTCTGTTATAATCTCCACCCGGCACAGCCAGAAGAGGACTGGCCACCCCACATAGCCTGGTTCCTCTCTAGGTTTCTTCCTAGGTATTGGCCTTTCTAGGGAGTTTTTCCTAGCCACCGTGCTTCTACACCTGCATTGCTTGCTGTTTGGGGTTTTAGGCTGGGTTTCTGTACAGCACTTTGAGATATCAGCTGATGTACGAAGGGCTATATAAATAAATTTGATTTGATTTGATTTGATAAAGGAGACTAGACATCTACAACCCCACTACCACTATCAGATTATAGCCATATGGGAGTCTAGACATCTACCACCCCACTACCACTATCAGATAAGAGCCATAAGGGAGACTAGATATCTACCACCACCAGATTAGATCCATAAGGGAGTCTAGACATCTACCACCCCGCTACCACTATCAGAATAGAGCCATAGGGGAGAAAAGACATCTACCACTTTCAGATTAGAGCCATAAGGGAGACTGGACATCTACCACCCCACTACCACTATCAGATTAGAGCCATAAGGGAGACTAGACATCTTCCACCCCACTACCACTATCAAATTGGAGCCATAAGACTAGACATCTGTCACTACCAGATTAGAGCCATAAGGGAGACTAGACATCTACCACTATCATATTAGGGGCATAAGTGATTGTCGACATCTACCACCCGACTACCATTTTCAAATTAGAGCCATAAAGGAGACTAGACATCTACAACCCCGCTACCACTGTCAGATTAGAGCCAAAAGGGATCCTAGGCATCTACCACACCATTACCACTATCAGATTAGTTCCAAAAGGGACACTAGACATCTACCACCCCACTAGCACTATCAGATTAGAGCTATACGGGAGAATAGACATCTTCCACCCAACTACCACTATCAGATTAGAGCCATAAGGGAGGGTATACATCTACCACTACCAGATGAGAGCCATAAGGGAGACTAGACTTATTCCATCCCCACTACCACTATCAGATTAGAGCCATTAGGGAGTCGAGACTTCTACCACCCCAGTACCACTATCAGATTAGAGCCATACAGGAGACTAGACATCTACAACCCCACTACCACTATCAGATTAGATCCATAAAGGAGACAAGACATCTACCACTATCCGATTAAAGCATAAGGGAGCCTAGACATCTTCCACCCCACTACCACTATCAGATTGGATCCATAAGGAAGACTAGATATCTACCACCACCAGATTAGATCCATAAGGGGGACTAGACATCTATCACCCCGCTACCACTATCAGAATAGAGCCATAAGGGAGAAAAGACATCTACCACTTTCAGATTAGAGCCATAAGGGAGACTGGACATCTACCACCCCACTACCACTGTCAGATTAGAGCCATAAAGGAGACTAGACATATACAACCCCACTACCACTATCAGATTAGAGCCATAAAGGAGACGAGACATCTACCACTATCCGATTAAAGCCATAAGGGAGCCTAGACATCTTCCACCCCACTACCACTATCAGATTGGATCCATAAGGAAGACTAGATATCTACCACCACCAGATTAGATCCATAAGGGGGTCTAGACATCTACCACCCCGCTACCACTATCAGAATAGAGCCATAAGGGAGAAAAGACAACTACCACTTTCAGATTAGAGCCATAAGGGAGACTGGACATCTACCACCCCACTACCACTATCAGATTAGAGCCATAAGGGAGACTAGACATCTTCCACCCCACTACCACTATCAAATTGGAGCCATAAGACTAGACATCTGTCACTACCAGATTAGAGCCATAAGGGAGACTAGACATCTACCACTATCATATTAGGGGCATAAGGGATTGTCGACATCTACCACCCGACTACCATTATCAAATTAGAGCCATAAAGGAGACTAGACATCTACAACCACTGTCAGATTAGAGCCAAAAGGGATCCTAGGCATCTACCACACCATTACCACTATCAGATTAGTTCCAAAAGGGACACTAGACATCTACCACCCCACTAGAACTATCAGATTAGAGCTATATGGGAGAATAGACATCTTCCACCCAACTACCACTATCAGAATAGAGCCATAAGGGAGAAAAGACATCTACCACTTTCAGATTAGAGCCATAAGGGAGACTGGACATCTACCACCCCACTACCACTGTCAGATTAGAGCCATAAAGGAGACTAGACATATACAACCCCACTACCACTATCCGATTAAAGCCATAAGGGAGCCTAGACATCTTCCACCCCACTACCACTATCAGATTGGATCCATAAGGAAGACTAGATATCTACCACCACCAGATTAGATCCATAAAGGGGTCTAGACATCTACCACCCCGCTACCACTATCAGAATAGAGCCATAAGGGAGAAAAGACATCTACCACCTTCAGATTAGAGCCATAAGGGAGACTGGACATCTACCACCCCACTACCACTATCAGATTAGAGCCATAAAGGAGACTAGACATCTACAACCCCACTACCACTATCAGATTAGAGCCATAAAGGAGACGAGACATCTACCACTATCCGATTAAAGCCATAAGGGAGCCTAGACATCTTCCACCCCACTACCACTATCAGATTGGATTCATAAGGAAGACTAGATATCTTCCACCACCAGATTCGATCCATAGGGGAGTCTAGACATCTACCACCCCACTACCACTATCAGATTAGAGCCATTAAGGAGACGAGACATCTACCACTATCAGATTAGAGCCATAAGGGAGACTAGACATATTCCAGCCCACTACCACTATCAGATTGGAGCCATAAAACTAGACATCTGTCACTACCAGATTAGAGCCATAAGGGAGACTAGACATCTACCACCCCACTCCCACTATTAGATTAAAGCCATAAAGGAGACTAGAGATCTACCACTATCAGATTAGAGCCATAAAGGAGACTAGACATCTATAACCCCACTACCACTATCAGATTAGAGCCATAAAGGAGACGAGACATCTACCACTATCAGATTAGAGCCATGAGGGAGCCTAGACATCTTCCACCCCACTTCCACTATCAGATTAGAGCCATAAAGGAGACGAGACATCTACCACTATCAGATTAGATCCATAAGGGAGACTAGACATCTACCACCCCACTACCACTATCAGATTAGAGCCTTAAAGAAGACTAGACATCTACCACCCCACTACCACCACCAGATTAGATCCATAAGGGACTCTAGACGTCTACCACCCCAGTACCACTACCAGATTAGAGCCATACAGGAGACATCTACCACTATCAGATTAGAGCCATGAGGGAGTCTAGACATCTTCCACCCCACTACCACTATCAGATTAGAGCCATAAAGGAGACGAGACATCTACCACTATCAGATTAGAGCCATAAGGGAGACTAGACATCTTCCACCCCACAACCACAATCAGATTAGAGCCATAAAGGAGATTAGACATATGCCACTATCAGATTAGAGCCGTAAAGGACACTAGACATCTACCCCCCCCACTACCACTATCAGATTAGAGCCATTAGGGAGTCTAGACTTCTACCACCCCACTACCACTATCAGATTAGAGCCTTAAAGAAGACTAGACATCTACCACCCCACTACCACTATCAGATTAGAACCATAAAGGAGACTAGAGATCTACCACTATCAGATTAGAGCCATAAGGGAAACTAGACATCTACCACTACCAGATTAGAGCCACTTCCACCTGACTGTGCTGCTGCTCCAGTTTCAACTGTTCTGCCTCATTATTATTTGACCATGCTGGTAATTTATGAACATTTGAACATCTTGGCCATGTTCTGTTATAATCTCCACCCGGCACAGCCAGAAGAGGACTGGCCACCCCACATAGCCTGGTTCCTCTCTAGGTTTCTTCCTAGGTATTGGCCTTTCTAGGGAGTTTTTCCTAGCCACCGTGCTTCTACACCTGCATTGCTTGCTGTTTGGGGTTTTAGGCTGGGTTTCTGTACAGCACTTTGAGATATCAGCTGATGTACGAAGGGCTATATAAATAAATTTGATTTGATTTGATAAAGGAGACTAGACATCTACAACCCCACTACCACTATCAGAATAGAGCCATAAGGGAGAAAAGACATCTACCACTTTCAGATTAGAGCCATAAGGGAGACTGGACATCTACCACCCCACTACCACTATCAGATTAGAGCCATAAGGGAGACTAGACATCTTCCACCCCACTACCACTATCAGATTAGAGCTATACGGGAGAATAGACATCTTCCACCCAACTACCACTATCAGATTAGAGCCATAAGGGAGGGTATACATCTACAACCCCACTACCACTATCAGATTAGAGCCATAAAGGAGACGAGACATCTACCACTATCCGATTAAAGCCATAAGGGAGCCTAGACATCTTCCACCCCACTACCACTATCAGATTGGATCCATAAGGAAGACTAGATATCTACCACCACCAGATTAGATCCATAAGGGGGTCTAGACATCTATCACCCCCGCTACCACTATCAGAATAGAGCCATAAGGGAGAAAAGACATCTACCACTTTCAGATTAGAGCCATAAGGGAGACTGGACATCTATCACCCCACTACCACTATCAGATTGGATCCATAAGGAAGACTAGAAATCTTCCACCACCAGATTAGATCCATAGGGGAGTCTAGACATCTACCACCCCACTACCACTATCAGATTAGAGCCATTAAGGAGACGAGACATCTACCACTATCAGATTAGAGCCATAAGGGAGACTAGACATCTTCCACCCCACTACCACTATCAGATTGGAGCCATAAGACTAGACATCTGTCACTACCAGATTAGAGCCATAAGGGAGACTAGACATCTACCACAACACTCCCCCTATTAGATTAAAGCCATAAAGGAGACTAGAGATCTACCACTATCAGATTAGAGCCATAAGGGAGACTAGACATCTACCACCCCACTGACACGATCAGATTAGAGCCATAAAGGAGACTAGACATCTACAACCCCACTACCACTATCAGATTAGAGCCATAAAGGAGACGAGACATCTACCACTATCAGATTAGAGCCATGAGGGAGCCTAGACATCTTCCACCCCACTTCCACTATCAGATTAGAGCCATAAAGGAGACGAGACATCTACCACTATCAGATTAGATCCATAAGGGAGACTAGACATCTACCCCCCACTACCACTATCAGATTAGAGCCTTAAAGAAGACTAGACATCTACCACCCCACTACCACCACCAGATTAGATCCATAAGGGACTCTAGATGTCTACCACCCCAGTAACACTACCAGATTAGAGCCATACAGGAGACATCTACCACTATCAGATTAGAGCCATGAGGGACTCTAGACGTCTACCACCCCAGTACCACTACCAGATTAGAGCCATACAGGAGACTAGACATCTACCACTATCAGATTAGAGCCATGAGGGAGTCTAGACATCTTCCACCCCACTACCACTATCAGATTAGAGCCATAAAGGAGACGAGACATCTACCACTATCAGATTAGAGCCATAAAGGAGACTAGACATCTTCCACCCCACAACCACAATCAGATTAGAGCCATAAAGGAGATTAGACATATGCCACTATCAGATTAGAGCCGTAAAGGACACTAGACATCTACCCCCCCCCACTACCACTATCAGATTAGAGCCATTAGGGAGTCTAGACTTCTACCACCCCACTACCACTATCAGATTAGAGCCTTAAAGAAGACTAGACATCTACCACCCCACTACCACTATCAGATTAGAACCATAAAGGAGACTAGAGATCTACCACTATCAGATTAGAGCCGTAAAGGACACTAGACATCTACCCCCCCCCACTACCACTATCAGATTAGAGCCATTAGGGAGTCTAGACTTCTACCACCCCACTACCACTATCAGATTAGAGCCTTAAAGAAGACTAGACATCTACCACCCCACTACCACTATCAGATTAGAACCATAAAGGAGACTAGAGATCTACCACTATCAGATTAGAGCCATAAGGGAAACTAGACATCTACCACTACCAGATTAGAGCCACTTGCACCTGACTGTGCTGCTGCTCCCGTTTCAACTGTTCTGCCTCATTATTATTTGACCATGCTGGTCATTTATGAACATTTGAACATCTTGGCCATGTTCTGTTATAATCTCCACCCGGCACAGCCAGAAGAGGACTGGCCACCCCACATAGCCTGGTTCCTCTCTAGGTTTCTTCCTAGGTATTGGCCTTTCTAGGGAGTTTTTCCTAGCCACCGTGCTTCTACACCTGCATTGCTTGCTGTTTGGGGTTTTAGGCTGGGTTTCTGTACAGCACTTTGAGATATCAGCTGATGTACGAAGGGCTATATAAATAAATTTGATTTGATAAAGGAGACTAGACATCTACAACCCCACTACCACTATCAGATTAGAGCCATAAGGGAGACTAAACACCTACCACTATCACATTAAAGCCATAAGGGAGACTAGACATCTACCACTATCATATTAGAGCCATAAGGGAGACTAGACATCTACCACCCCTAAACAATGATCAGATTAGAGCCATAAGGGACACTAGACATCTACAACCCCACTACCATTATCAGATTAGAGCCATAAGGGAGACTAGACATCTGCCACTACCAGATTAGAGCCATAAGGGAGACTAGACATCTACCACTATTATATTAGGGGCATAAGGGTCCTAGACATCTACCACCCGACTACCATTATCAGATTAGAGCCATAAAGGAGACTAGACATCTACCAACCCACAACCACAATCAGATTAGAGCCATAAAGGAGAATAGACATATACCACTGTCAGATTAGAGCCATAAAGGAGACTAGACATCTACCACCCCACTACCACTATCAGATTAGAGCCATAAAGGAGACTAGAGATCTACCACCCCACTCCCACTATCAGATTAGAGCCATAAGGGATACCAAACATCTACCACCCGACTACCACTATCAGATTAGAGCTATAAGGGAGTCTAGACACCTACCACCCCACTAACACTATCGGATTAGAGCCATAAAGGAGACTAGACATCTACAACCCCACTACCACTATCAGATTAGAGCCATGAGGGAGCCTAGACATCTTCCACCCCACTTCCACTATCAGATTAGAGCCATAAAGGAGACGAGACATCTACCACTATCAGATTAGATCCATAAGGGAGACTAGACATCTACCACCCCACTACCACTATCAGATTAGAGCCTTAAAGAAGACTAGACATCTACCACCCCACTACCACCACCAGATTAGATCCATAAGGGACTCTAGACGTCTACCACCCCAGTACCACTACCAGATTAGAGCCATACAGGAGACATCTACCACTATCAGATTAGAGCCATGAGGGAGTCTAGACATCTTCCACCCCACTACCACTATCAGATTAGAGCCATAAAGGAGACGAGACATCTACCACTATCAGATTAGAGCCATAAGGGAGACTAGACATCTTCCACCCCACAACCACAATCAGATTAGAGCCATAAAGGAGATTAGACATATGCCACTATCAGATTAGAGCCGTAAAGGACACTAGACATCTACCCCCCCCACTACCACTATCAGATTAGAGCCATTAGGGAGTCTAGACTTCTACCACCCCACTACCACTATCAGATTAGAGCCTTAAAGAAGACTAGACATCTACCACCCCACTACCACTATCAGATTAGAACCATAAAGGAGACTAGAGATCTACCACTATCAGATTAGAGCCATAAGGGAAACTAGACATCTACCACTACCAGATTAGAGCCACTTCCACCTGACTGTGCTGCTGCTCCAGTTTCAACTGTTCTGCCTCATTATTATTTGACCATGCTGGTAATTTATGAACATTTGAACATCTTGGCCATGTTCTGTTATAATCTCCACCCGGCACAGCCAGAAGAGGACTGGCCACCCCACATAGCCTGGTTCCTCTCTAGGTTTCTTCCTAGGTATTGGCCTTTCTAGGGAGTTTTTCCTAGCCACCGTGCTTCTACACCTGCATTGCTTGCTGTTTGGGGTTTTAGGCTGGGTTTCTGTACAGCACTTTGAGATATCAGCTGATGTACGAAGGGCTATATAAATAAATTTGATTTGATTTGATTTGATAAAGGAGACTAGACATCTACAACCCCACTACCACTATCAGAATAGAGCCATAAGGGAGAAAAGACATCTACCACTTTCAGATTAGAGCCATAAGGGAGACTGGACATCTACCACCCCACTACCACTATCAGATTAGAGCCATAAGGGAGACTAGACATCTTCCACCCCACTACCACTATCAGATTAGAGCTATACGGGAGAATAGACATCTTCCACCCAACTACCACTATCAGATTAGAGCCATAAGGGAGGGTATACATCTACCACTACCAGATGAGAGCCATAACGGAGACTAGACTTATTCCATCCCCACTAACACTATCAGATTAGAGCCATTAGGGAGTCGAGACTTCTACCACCCCAGTACCACTATCAGATTAGAGCCATACAGGAGACTAGACATCTACAACCCCACTACCACTATCAGATTAGATCCATAAAGGAGACGAGACATCTACCACTATCCGATTAAAGCCATAAGGGAGCCTAGACATCTTCCACCCCACTACCACTATCAGATTGGATCCATAAGGAAGACTAGATATCTACCACCACCAGATTAGATCCATAAGGGGGTCTAGACATCTATCACCCCGCTACCACTATCAGAATAGAGCCATAAGGGAAACTAGACATCTACCACTACCAGATTAGAGCCACTTCCACCTGACTGTGCTGCTGCTCCAGTTTCAACTGTTCTGCCTCATTATTATTTGACCATGCTGGTAATTTATGAACATTTGAACATCTTGGCCATGTTCTGTTATAATCTCCACCCGGCACAGCCAGAAGAGGACTGGCCACCCCACATAGCCTGGTTCCTCTCTAGGTTTCTTCCTAGGTATTGGCCTTTCTAGGGAGTTTTTCCTAGCCACCGTGCTTCTACACCTGCATTGCTTGCTGTTTGGGGTTTTAGGCTGGGTTTCTGTACAGCACTTTGAGATATCAGCTGATGTACGAAGGGCTATATAAATAAATTTGATTTGATTTGATTTGATAAAGGAGACTAGACATCTACAACCCCACTACCACTATCAGAATAGAGCCATAAGGGAGAAAAGACATCTACCACTTTCAGATTAGAGCCATAAGGGAGACTGGACATCTACCACCCCACTACCACTATCAGATTAGAGCCATAAGGGAGACTAGACATCTTCCACCCCACTACCACTATCAGATTAGAGCTATACGGGAGAATAGACATCTTCCACCCAACTACCACTATCAGATTAGAGCCATAAGGGAGGGTATACATCTACCACTACCAGATGAGAGCCATAACGGAGACTAGACTTATTCCATCCCCACTAACACTATCAGATTAGAGCCATTAGGGAGTCGAGACTTCTACCACCCCAGTACCACTATCAGATTAGAGCCATACAGGAGACTAGACATCTACAACCCCACTACCACTATCAGATTAGATCCATAAAGGAGACGAGACATCTACCACTATCCGATTAAAGCCATAAGGGAGCCTAGACATCTTCCACCCCACTACCACTATCAGATTGGATCCATAAGGAAGACTAGATATCTACCACCACCAGATTAGATCCATAAGGGGGTCTAGACATCTATCACCCCGCTACCACTATCAGAATAGAGCCATAAGGGAGAAAAGACATCTACCACTTTCAGATTAGAGCCATAAGGGAGACTGGACATCTATCACCCCACTACCACTATCAGATTGGATCCATAAGGAAGACTAGAAATCTTCCACCACCAGATTAGATCCATAGGGGAGTCTAGACATCTACCACCCCACTACCACTATCAGATTAGAGCCATTAAGGAGACGAGACATCTACCACTATCAGATTAGAGCCATAAGGGAGACTAGACATCTTCCACCCCACTACCACTATCAGATTGGAGCCATAAGACTAGACATCTGTCACTACCAGATTAGAGCCATAAGGGAGACTAGACATCTACCACCCCACTCCCACTATTAGATTAAAGCCATAAAGGAGACTAGAGATCTACCACTATCAGATTAGAGCCATAAGGGAGACTAGACATCTACCACCCCACTGACACGATCAGATTAGAGCCATAAAGGAGACTAGACATCTACAACCCCACTACCACTATCAGATTAGAGCCATAAAGGAGACGAGACATCTACCACTATCAGATTAGAGCCATGAGGGAGCCTAGACATCTTCCACCCCACTTCCACTATCAGATTAGAGCCATAAAGGAGACGAGACATCTACCACTATCAGATTAGATCCATAAGGGAGACTTGACATCTACCCCCCACTACCACTATCAGATTAGAGCCATTAGGGAGTCTAGACTTCTACCACCCCACTACCACTATCAGATTAGTGTCTTAAAGAAGACTAGACATCTACCACCCCACTACCACCACCAGATTAGATCCATAAGGGACTCTAGATGTCTACCACCCCAGTAACACTACCAGATTAGAGCCATACAGGAGATATCTACCACTATCAGATTAGAGCCATGAGGGACTCTAGACGTCTACCACCCCAGTACCACTACCAGATTAGAGCCATACAGGAGACTAGACATCTACCACTATCAGATTAGAGCCATGAGGGAGTCTAGACATCTTCCACCCCACTACCACTATCAGATTAGAGCCATAAAGGAGACGAGACATCTACCACTATCAGATTAGAGCCATAAAGGAGACTAGACATCTTCCACCCCACAACCACAATCAGATTAGAGCCATAAAGGAGATTAGACATATGCCACTATCAGATTAGAGCCGTAAAGGACACTAGACATCTACCCCCCCCACTACCACTATCAGATTAGAGCCATTAGGGAGTCTAGACTTCTACCACCCCACTACCACTATCAGATTAGAGCCTTAAAGAAGACTAGACATCTACCACCCCACTACCACTATCAGATTAGAACCATAAAGGAGACTAGAGATCTACCACTATCAGATTAGAGCCGTAAAGGACACTAGACATCTACCCCCCCCCACTACCACTATCAGATTAGAGCCATTAGGGAGTCTAGACTTCTACCACCCCACTACCACTATCAGATTAGAGCCTTAAAGAAGACTAGACATCTACCACCCCACTACCACTATCAGATTAGAACCATAAAGGAGACTAGAGATCTACCACTATCAGATTAGAGCCATAAGGGAAACTAGACATCTACCACTACCAGATTAGAGCCACTTGCACCTGACTGTGCTGCTGCTCCCGTTTCAACTGTTCTGCCTCATTATTATTTGACCATGCTGGTCATTTATGAACATTTGAACATCTTGGCCATGTTCTGTTATAATCTCCACCCGGCACAGCCAGAAGAGGACTGGCCACCCCACATAGCCTGGTTCCTCTCTAGGTTTCTTCCTAGGTATTGGCCTTTCTAGGGAGTTTTTCCTAGCCACCGTGCTTCTACACCTGCATTGCTTGCTGTTTGGGGTTTTAGGCTGGGTTTCTGTACAGCACTTTGAGATATCAGCTGATGTACGAAGGGCTATATAAATAAATTTGATTTGATAAAGGAGACTAGACATCTACAACCCCACTACCACTATCAGATTAGAGCCATAAGGGAGACTAAACACCTACCACTATCACATTAAAGCCATAAGGGAGACTAGACATCTACCACTATCATATTAGAGCCATAAGGGAGACTAGACATCTACCACCCCTAAACAATGATCAGATTAGAGCCATAAGGGACACTAGACATCTACAACCCCACTACCATTATCAGATTAGAGCCATAAGGGAGACTAGACATCTGCCACTACCAGATTAGAGCCATAAGGGAGACTAGACATCTACCACTATTATATTAGGGGCATAAGGGTCCTAGACATCTACCACCCGACTACCATTATCAGATTAGAGCCATAAAGGAGACTAGACATCTACCAACCCACAACCACAATCAGATTAGAGCCATAAAGGAGAATAGACATATACCACTGTCAGATTAGAGCCATAAAGGAGACTAGACATCTACCACCCCACTACCACTATCAGATTAGAGCCATAAAGGAGACTAGAGATCTACCACCCCACTCCCACTATCAGATTAGAGCCATAAGGGATACCAAACATCTACCACCCGACTACCACTATCAGATTAGAGCTATAAGGGAGTCTAGACACCTACCACCCCACTAACACTATCGGATTAGAGCCATAAAGGAGACTAGACATCTACAACCCCACTACCACTATCAGATTGGAGCCTTAAGGGAGACTAGACATCTACCACCCCTATACCACTATCAGATTAGAGCCATAAAGGAGATTAGACATCTACAACCCCACTACCTCTACCAGATTAGAGCCATAAAGGAGACTAGACATATGCCACTATCAGATTAGAGCCATAAAGGACACTAGACATCAACCACCCCACTACCACTATCAGATTAGAGCCATTAGGGATACTAGACTTCTACCACCCCACTAGCACTTACAGATTAGAGCCATAAAGGAGACTAGACATCTACAACCCCACTACCACTATCAGATTAGAGCCATAAAGGAGACGAGACATCTACCACTATCAGATTAGAGCCATAAGGGAGACTAGATATCTACCACCACCAGATTAGAGCCATAAGGGAGACTAGACATCTACCACCCCCCTACCATTATCAGATTAGAGCCATAAGAGAGACTAGACATCTACCACTTTCAGATTAAAGCCATAAGGGAGAATAGGCATCTACCACCACCAGATTAGATCCATAAGGGAGTCTATACTTCTCCCACCCAACTACCACTATCAGATTCGAGCCATAAGTAAGACTAGATATCTACCACCACCAGTTTAGATCGATAAGGGAGACTAGACATCTACAACCCCACTACCACTATCAGATTAGAGCCATAAGGGAGGGTATACTTCTACCACTACCAGATGAGAGCCATAAGGGAGCCTAGATTTATTACATCCCCACTACCACTATCAGATTAGAGCCATAAGGGAGACTAAACATCTACCACTATCAGATTAAAGCCATAAGGGAGACTAGACATCTACCACTATCATATTAGAGCCATAAGGGAGACTAGACATCTACCACCCCTAAACAATGATCAGATTAGAGCCATAAGGGACACTAGACATCTACAACCCCACTACCATTATCAGATTAGAGCCATAAGGGAGACTAGACATCTGCCACTACCAGATTAGAGCCATAAGGGAGACTAGACATCTACCACTATTATATTAGGGGCATAAGGGTGTCTAGACATCTACCACCCGACTACCATTATCAGATTAGAGCCATAAAGGAGACAAGACATCTACCACCCAACAACCACAATCAGATTACAGCCATAAAGGAGATTAGACATTTGCCACTATAAGATTAGAGCCTTAAAGAAGACTAGACATCTACCACCCCACTACCACTATCAGATTAGAACCATAAAGGAGACTAGAGATCTACCAATATAAGATTAGAGCCATAAGGGAGACTAGACATCTACCATGCCTATACCATTATCAGATTAGAGCCATAGTGGACACTAGACAGCAACCACTATCAGATTAGAGCCATACGGGAGACTAGACATCTTCCACCCCACTACCACTATCAGATTAGAGCCATAAGGGAGATGAGACATCTACCACTATCAGATTAGAGCCATAAGGGAGACTGGACATCTTCCACCCAACAACCACAATCAGATTAGAGCCGTAAAGGACACTAGACATCTACCACCCCACTACCACTATCAGATTAGAGCCATTAGGGAGTCTAGACTTCTAACACCCCACTACCACTTACAGATTAGAGCCATAAAGGAGACTAGACATCTACAACCCCACTACCACTATCAGATTAGAGCCATAAAGGAGACGAGACATCTACCACTATCCGATTAGAGCCATAAAGGAGACTAGACATCTCCAACCCCACTACCAATATCAGAATAGAGCCATAAGGGAGACTAGATATCTACCACCACCAGATTAGATCCATAAGGGAGTCTAGACATCTAACACCCCACTACCACTATCAGAATAGAGCCATAAGGGAGAAAAGACATCTACCACTTTCAGATTAAAGCCATACGGGAGACTAGACATCTTCCACCCCGCAACCACTATCAGATTAGAGCCATACGGGAGACTAAACATCTACCACTATCAGATTAGAGCCATAAGGGACACTAGACATCTACCACTACCAGATTAGAGCCATAAAGGAGACTAGACATCTACAACCCCACTACCAATATCAGATTAGAGCCATAAAGGAGACGAGACATCTACCACTACCAGATGAGAGCCATAAGGGAGACTAGACATCTACCACCCCTATACCACTATCAGATTAGAGCCATAAGGGAGACTAGACATCTTCCACCCCTATACAATGATCAGATTAGAGCCATAAGGGACACTAGACATCTACCACTACCAGATTAGAGCCATAAAGGAGACGAGACATCTACCACTATCAGATTAGAGCCATAAGGGAGACTGGACAAATTCCACCCCACAACCACAATCAGATTAGAGCCATAAAGGAGATTAGACATATGCCATTATCAGATTAGAGCCGTAAAGGACACTAGACATCTACCACCCCACTACCACTCACAGATTAAGCCATAAAGGAGACTAGACATCTTCCACCCCGCAACCACTATCAGATTAGAGCCATACGGGAGACTAAACATCTAGCACTATCAGATTAGAGCCATAAAGGAGACTAGACATCTCCAACCCCACTACCAATATCAGATTAGAGCCATAAAGGAGACGAGACAACTACCACTACCAGATGAGAGCCATAAGGGAGACTAGACATCTACCACCCCTATACCACTATCAGATTAGAGCCATAAAGGAGACTAGACATCTACAACCCCACTACCACAATCAGATTAGAGCCATAAAGGATACGAGACATCTACCACTATCAGATTAGAGCAATAAGGGAGACTAGACATCTACCACACCATTACCACTATCAGATTACAGCCATAAGGGAGACTAGACATCTTCCAACCCACTACCACTATCAGATTAGAGCCGTAAAGGAGACGATACATCTACCACTATCAGATTAGAGCCATAAAGGAGATTAGACATCTTCCACCCCACTACCACTATCAAATTGGAGCCATTAGGGAGACTAGACATCTGCCACTACCAGATTAGAGCCATAAGGGAGACTAGACATCTACCACTATCATATTAGGCACATAAGGGTGTCTAGACATCTACCACCCGACTACCATTATCAGATTAGAGCCATAAGGGAGTCTAGACATCTACCACCCCACTAACACTGTCAGATTAGAGCCATAAAGGAGACTAGACATCTACAACCCCACTACCACTAGCAGATTAGAGCCATAAGGGATACTAGACACCTACCACTATCAGATTAGAGCCATAAGGGAGACTAGACATCTACCACCCCACTACCACTATCATATTAGAGCCATAAAGGAGACTAGACAACTACAACCCCACTACCACTATCAGATTAGAGCCATAAAGTAGACTAGACACCCACCAATATCAGATTAGAGCCATAAGGGAGACTAGACATCTACCACCCCACTACCACTATCAAATTAGAGCCATAAAGGAGACTAGACATCTACAACCCCACTACCACTATCAGATTAGAGCCATACGGGAGAATAGACACCTACCACTATCAGTATAGAGCCATAAGGGAGACTATACATCTACCACTATCAGATTAGAGCCATAAGGTATACTAGACACATATCACCCCACTACCACTATCAGAGTAGAGCAAAAATGGAGCCTAGGGATCTACCACACCATTACCACTATCGGATTAGAGCTATAAGGGAGACTAGACATCTACCACCCCACTACCACTATCAGATTAGAGCAAAAATGGAGCCTAGACATCTACTACCCCACTACCACTATCAAATTAGAACCATAAAGGAGACTAGACATCTACCACCCCACTACCACTATCAGATTAAACCATAAAGGAGACTAGACATCTACCACCCCACTACCACTATCAGATTAGAGCCGTAAAGGAGACTAGACATCTACCACCCCACTACCACTATCAGATTAGAGCAAAAAGGGAGCCTATGCATCTACCACACCATTACCACTATCGGATTAGAGCCATAAGGGATACTAGACATCTACCACCCAAATACCACTATCAAATAAGAGCGTGAAGGAGACTAGACATCTACCACCCCACTACCACTATCAGATTAGACCCATAAAGGAGACTAGACATCTACCACCCCACTACCACTATCTGATTAGTACCATAAGGGATACTAGACATTTTCCAACCCACTACCACTATCAGATTAGAGCCATAAGGGATACTAGACACATACCAACCCAATACCAATATCCGATTAAAGCCGTAAAGGAGCCTAGGCATCTACCACCCCACTACCACTATCAGATTAGACCCATAAAGGAGACTAGACATCTACCACCCCACTACCACTATCCGATTAGAGCCGTAAAGGAGACTAGACATCTACCACCCCACTACAACTAACAGATTAGAGCCATAAGGGATACTAGACACATACCAACCCACTACCACTATCAGATTACAGCCATAAGGGAGACTAGACATCTTCCAACCCACTACCACTATCAGATTAGAGCCGTAAAGGAGACGATACATCTACCACTATCAGATTAGAGCCATAAAGGAGATTAGACATCTACCACCCCTCTACAATTATCAGATTAGAGCCATAAGGGAGACTAGACATCTACCACTACCAGATGAGACCCATAAGGGAGACTAGAAATCTTCCATCCCCCCTACCACTATCAGATTAGAGCCATAAAGGAGATTAAACATCTACCGCTATCAGATTAGAGCCATAAGGGATTCTAGACATCTACCACACCACTACCACTGTCAGATTCGAGTCATAAAGGTGTCTAGAAATCTACCACTATCAGATTAGAGCCATAGGGGAGACTAGACATCTACCAACCCTATACCTTTATAAGATTAGAGCCATAAGAGTCACTAGACAGCTACCACTACCAGATTAGAGCCATAAAGGAGATTAAACTTCTACCACTATCAGAGTAGAGCCGTAAGGGAGACTAGATATCTTCCTACTCACTACCACTATCAGATTTGAGCCCTTATCAGATTAGAGCCATAAGGGATACTAGACATCTACCACCCAAATACCACTATCAGATTAGAGCCATAAGGGACTCTAGACACATACCACCCCAATACCACTATCCGATTAGAGCCGTAAAGGAGCCTAGGCATCTACCACCCAAATACCACTACCAGATTACAGCCATAAGGGATACTAGACACATACCAACCCACTACCACTAACAGATTAGAGTCATAGGGTATACTAAACACATACCAACCCACTACCACTATCAGATTATAGCCATGAGGTAGACTAGACATCTACCACCCCACTACCACTATCAGATTAGACCCATAAAGGAGACTAGACATCTACCACCCCACTACCACTACCAGATTACAGCCATAAGGGAGACTAGACATCTTCCAACCCACTACCACTATCAGATTAGAGCCATGAGGGAGACTAGACATCTACCACCCCACTACCACTATCAGATTGGAGCCATAAGGGAGACTAGACATCTACCAACCCACTACCACTATCCGATTAGAGCAAAAAGGGAGCCTAGACATCTACCACACCATTACCACTATCAGATTATAGCCATAAGGGATACTAGACATCTACCACCCAAAATACCACTATCAGATTACAGCCATAAGGGAAACTATATATCTACCACCCAAATACAACTATCAGATTACAGCCATAAGGGAGACTAGACATCTTCCAACCCACTACCACTATCAGATTAGAGCCATGAGGGAGACTAGACATCTACCACCCCACTACCACTATCAGATTAGAGCCATAAAGTAGAATCGACATATACCACTATCCGATTAGAGCCAATAAGGGGGACTAGAAATCTTCCACCCCACTACCACTATCAGATTGGAGCCATAAGGGAGACTAGACATCTACCACCCCTATACAATTATCCAAATAGAGCCATAAGGAAGACTAGATATCTACCACCACCAGATTAGATCCGTAAGGGAGTCTAGACATCTACCACCCCACTACCACTATCAGACTAGACCCAGAAAGGAGACTAGACATCTACAACCCCACTACCACTATCAGATTAGAACCATTAAGGAGTCTAGACTTCTACCACCCCACTACCACTATCATATTAGAGCCATAAAGGAGACAAGACATCTACCACCCATATACCATTATCAGATTAGAGCCATAAGGGACACTAGACATCTTCCAACCCACTACCACTATCAGATTAGAGCCATAAGGTATACTAGACACGTATCACCCCACTACCACTATCAGAGTAGAGAAAAAAGGGAGCCTAGGGATCTACCACACACCATTACCACTATCGGATTAGAGCCATTAGGGAGACTTGACATCTACCACTCCACAACCACTATCAGATTAGAGCCATAAAGAGATTAGAATTCTACCACTATCAGATTAGAGCCATAAAGGAGACTAGACATCTACCAGCCCACTACCACTATCAGATTAGAGCCGTAAAGGAGACTAGACATCTACCACCCCACTACCACTATCAGATTAGAGCAAAAAGGGAGCCTATGCATCTACCACACCATTACCACTATCGGATCAGAGCGATAAGGGATACTATACATCTTCCAACCCACTACCACTATCAGATTAGAGCCATAAGGGATACTAGACACATACCACCCCAATAGCAATATCCGATTAGAGCCTTAAAGGAGCCTAGGCATCTACCACCCAAATACCACTACCAGATTACAGCCATAAGGGAGACTAGACATCTTCCAACCCACTACCACTATCAGATTAGAGCCATGAGGGAGACTAGACATCTACCACCCCACTACCACTATCAGATTGGAGCCATAAGGGAGACTAGACATCTACCAACCCACTACCACTATCCGATTAGAGCAAAAAGGGAGCCTAGACATCTACCACACCATTACCACTATCAGATTATAGCCATAAGGGATACTAGACATCTACCACCCAAATACCACTATCAGATTACAGCCATAAGGGAAACTATATATCTACCACCCAAATACAACTATCAGATTACAGCCATAAGGGAGACTAGACATCTTCCAACCCACTACCACTATCAGATTAGAGCCGTAAGGGATACTAGACATCTACCACCCAAATACCACTATCAGATTAGAGCCGTAAAGGAGACTAGACATCTACCACCCCACTACCACTATCAGATTAGAGCAAAAAGGGAGCCTATGCATCTACCACACCATTACCACTATCGGATTAGAGCGATAAGGGATACTATACATCTTCCAACCCACTACCACTATCAGATTAGAGCCATAAGGGATACTAGACACATACCACCCCAATACCAATATCCGATTAGAGCCTTAAAGGAGCCTAGGCATCTACCACCCAAACACCACTACCAGATTACAGCCATAAGGGAGACTAGACATCTTCCAACCCACTACCACTATCAGATTAGAGCCATGAGGGAGACTAGACATCTACCACCCCACTACCACTATCAGATTGGAGCCATAAGGGAGACTAGACATCTACCAACCCACTACCACTATCAGATTACAGCCATAAGGGAAACTATACATCTACAACCCCACTACCACTATCAGATTAGAGCCATACGGGAGAATAGACACCTACCACTATCAGTATAGAGCCATAAGGGAGACTATACATCTACCACTATCAGATTAGAGCCATAAGGTATACTAGACACATATCACCCCACTACCACTATCAGAGTAGAGCAAAAATGGAGCCTAGGGATCTACCACACCATTACCACTATCGGATTAGAGCTATAAGGGAGACTAGACATCTACCACCCCACTACCACTATCAGATTAGAGCAAAAATGGAGCCTAGACATCTACTACCCCACTACCACTATCAAATTAGAACCATAAAGGAGACTAGACATCTACCACCCCACTACCACTATCAGATTAAACCATAAAGGAGACTAGACATCTACCACCCCACTACCACTATCAGATTAGAGCCGTAAAGGAGACTAGACATCTACCACCCCACTACCACTATCAGATTAGAGCAAAAAGGGAGCCTATGCATCTACCACACCATTACCACTATCGGATTAGAGCCATAAGGGATACTAGACATCTACCACCCAAATACCACTATCAAATAAGAGCGTGAAGGAGACTAGACATCTACCACCCCACTACCACTATCAGATTAGACCCATAAAGGAGACTAGACATCTACCACCCCACTACCACTATCTGATTAGTACCATAAGGGATACTAGACATTTTCCAACCCACTACCACTATCAGATTAGAGCCATAAGGGATACTAGACACATACCAACCCAATACCAATATCCGATTAAAGCCGTAAAGGAGCCTAGGCATCTACCACCCCACTACCACTATCAGATTAGACCCATAAAGGAGACTAGACATCTACCACCCCACTACCACTATCCGATTAGAGCCGTAAAGGAGACTAGACATCTACCACCCCACTACAACTAACAGATTAGAGCCATAAGGGATACTAGACACATACCAACCCACTACCACTATCAGATTACAGCCATAAGGGAGACTAGACATCTTCCAACCCACTACCACTATCAGATTAGAGCCGTAAAGGAGACGATACATCTACCACTATCAGATTAGAGCCATAAAGGAGATTAGACATCTACCACCCCTCTACAATTATCAGATTAGAGCCATAAGGGAGACTAGACATCTACCACTACCAGATGAGACCCATAAGGGAGACTAGAAATCTTCCATCCCCCCTACCACTATCAGATTAGAGCCATAAAGGAGATTAAACATCTACCGCTATCAGATTAGAGCCATAAGGGATTCTAGACATCTACCACACCACTACCACTGTCAGATTCGAGTCATAAAGGTGTCTAGAAATCTACCACTATCAGATTAGAGCCATAGGGGAGACTAGACATCTACCAACCCTATACCTTTATAAGATTAGAGCCATAAGAGTCACTAGACAGCTACCACTACCAGATTAGAGCCATAAAGGAGATTAAACTTCTACCACTATCAGAGTAGAGCCGTAAGGGAGACTAGATATCTTCCTACTCACTACCACTATCAGATTTGAGCCCTTATCAGATTAGAGCCATAAGGGATACTAGACATCTACCACCCAAATACCACTATCAGATTAGAGCCATAAGGGACTCTAGACACATACCACCCCAATACCACTATCCGATTAGAGCCGTAAAGGAGCCTAGGCATCTACCACCCAAATACCACTACCAGATTACAGCCATAAGGGATACTAGACACATACCAACCCACTACCACTAACAGATTAGAGTCATAGGGTATACTAAACACATACCAACCCACTACCACTATCAGATTATAGCCATGAGGTAGACTAGACATCTACCACCCCACTACCACTATCAGATTAGACCCATAAAGGAGACTAGACATCTACCACCCCACTACCACTACCAGATTACAGCCATAAGGGAGACTAGACATCTTCCAACCCACTACCACTATCAGATTAGAGCCATGAGGGAGACTAGACATCTACCACCCCACTACCACTATCAGATTGGAGCCATAAGGGAGACTAGACATCTACCAACCCACTACCACTATCCGATTAGAGCAAAAAGGGAGCCTAGACATCTACCACACCATTACCACTATCAGATTATAGCCATAAGGGATACTAGACATCTACCACCCAAAATACCACTATCAGATTACAGCCATAAGGGAAACTATATATCTACCACCCAAATACAACTATCAGATTACAGCCATAAGGGAGACTAGACATCTTCCAACCCACTACCACTATCAGATTAGAGCCATGAGGGAGACTAGACATCTACCACCCCACTACCACTATCAGATTAGAGCCATAAAGTAGAATCGACATATACCACTATCCGATTAGAGCCAATAAGGGGGACTAGAAATCTTCCACCCCACTACCACTATCAGATTGGAGCCATAAGGGAGACTAGACATCTACCACCCCTATACAATTATCCAAATAGAGCCATAAGGAAGACTAGATATCTACCACCACCAGATTAGATCCGTAAGGGAGTCTAGACATCTACCACCCCACTACCACTATCAGACTAGACCCAGAAAGGAGACTAGACATCTTCAACCCCACTACCACTATCAGATTAGAACCATAAAGGAGACAAGACATCTACCACCCATATACCATTATCAGATTAGAGCCATAAGGGACACTAGACATCTTCCAACCCACTACCACTATCAGATTAGAGCCATAAGGTATACTAGACACGTATCACCCCACTACCACTATCAGAGTAGAGAAAAAAGGGAGCCTAGGGATCTACCACACACCATTACCACTATCGGATTAGAGCCATTAGGGAGACTTGACATCTACCACTCCACAACCACTATCAGATTAGAGCCATAAAGAGATTAGAATTCTACCACTATCAGATTAGAGCCATAAAGGAGACTAGACATCTACCAGCCCACTACCACTATCAGATTAGAGCCGTAAAGGAGACTAGACATCTACCACCCCACTACCACTATCAGATTAGAGCAAAAAGGGAGCCTATGCATCTACCACACCATTACCACTATCGGATCAGAGCGATAAGGGATACTATACATCTTCCAACCCACTACCACTATCAGATTAGAGCCATAAGGGATACTAGACACATACCACCCCAATAGCAATATCCGATTAGAGCCTTAAAGGAGCCTAGGCATCTACCACCCAAATACCACTACCAGATTACAGCCATAAGGGAGACTAGACATCTTCCAACCCACTACCACTATCAGATTAGAGCCATGAGGGAGACTAGACATCTACCACCCCACTACCACTATCAGATTGGAGCCATTAGGGAGACTTGACATCTACCACTCCACAACCACTATCAGATTAGAGCCATAAAGAGATTAGAATTCTACCACTATCAGATTAGAGCCATAAAGGAGACTAGACATCTACCAGCCCACTACCACTATCAGATTAGAGCCGTAAAGGAGACTAGACATCTACCACCCCACTACCACTATCAGATTAGAGCAAAAAGGGAGCCTATGCATCTACCACACCATTACCACTATCGGATCAGAGCGATAAGGGATACTATACATCTTCCAACCCACTACCACTATCAGATTAGAGCCATAAGGGATACTAGACACATACCACCCCAATAGCAATATCCGATTAGAGCCTTAAAGGAGCCTAGGCATCTACCACCCAAATACCACTACCAGATTACAGCCATAAGGGAGACTAGACATCTTCCAACCCACTACCACTATCAGATTAGAGCCATGAGGGAGACTAGACATCTACCACCCCACTACCACTATCAGATTGGAGCCATAAGGGAGACTAGACATCTACCAACCCACTACCACTATCCGATTAGAGCAAAAAGGGAGCCTAGACATCTACCACACCATTACCACTATCAGATTATAGCCATAAGGGATACTAGACATCTACCACCCAAATACCACTATCAGATTACAGCCATAAGGGAAACTATATATCTACCACCCAAATACAACTATCAGATTACAGCCATAAGGGAGACTAGACATCTTCCAACCCACTACCACTATCAGATTAGAGCCGTAAGGGATACTAGACATCTACCACCCAAATACCACTATCAGATTAGAGCCGTAAAGGAGACTAGACATCTACCACCCCACTACCACTATCAGATTAGAGCAAAAAGGGAGCCTATGCATCTACCACACCATTACCACTATCGGATTAGAGCGATAAGGGATACTATACATCTTCCAACCCACTACCACTATCAGATTAGAGCCATAAGGGATACTAGACACATACCACCCCAATACCAATATCCGATTAGAGCCTTAAAGGAGCCTAGGCATCTACCACCCAAACACCACTACCAGATTACAGCCATAAGGGAGACTAGACATCTTCCAACCCACTACCACTATCAGATTAGAGCCATGAGGGAGACTAGACATCTACCACCCCACTACCACTATCAGATTGGAGCCATAAGGGAGACTAGACATCTACCAACCCACTACCACTATCAGATTACAGCCATAAGGGAAACTATACATCTACCACCCAAATACAACTATCAGATTACAGCCATAAGGAATACTAGACATCTACCAACCCACTACAACTAACAGATTAGAGCCATAAGGTATACTAGACACATACCAACCCGACTACCACTATCAGATTAGATCCGTAAAGGAGACTAGACATCTACCACCCCACTACCACTATCCGATTAGAGACGTAAAGGAGACTAGACATCTACCACCCCACTACCACTATCAGATTAGAGCAAAAAGGGAGCCTATGCATCTACCACAACATTACCACTATCGGATTAGAGCCATAAGGGATACTAGACACATACCAACCCACTACCACTATCAGATTAGAGCCATGAGGGAGACTAGACATCTACCACCCCACTACCACTATCAGATTAGACCCATAAAGGAGACTAGACATCTACCACCCCACTACCACTATCCGATTAGAGCCGTAAAGGAGACTAGACATCTACCAACCCACTACCACTCTCCGATTAGAGCAAAAAGGGAGCCTAGGCATCTACCACTATCAGATTAGAGCCATACGGGAGACTAGACATCTACCACTATCAGATTAGAGCCATAAGAGAGAATAGGCATCTACCACCACCAGATTAGATCCATAAGGGAGTCTAGACATCTACCACCCCACAACCACAATCAGATTAGAGCCATAAAGTAGAATCGACATATACCACTATCCGATTAGAGCCAATAAGGGGGACTAGAAATCTTCCACCCCACTACCACTATCAGATTGGAGCCATAAGGGAGACTAGACATCTACCACCCCTATACAATTATCCAAATAGAGCCATAAGGAAGACTAGATATCTACCACCACCAGATTAGAGCCGTAAGGGATACTAGACACATACCACCCCAATACCAATATCCGATTAGAGCCTTAAAGGAGCCTAGGCATCTACCACCCAAACACCACTACCAGATTACAGCCATAAGGGAGACTAGACATCTTCCAACCCACTACCACTATCAGATTAGAGCCATGAGGGAGACTAGACATCTACCACCCCACTACCACTATCAGATTGGAGCCATAAGGGAGACTAGACATCTACCAACCCACTACCACTATCAGATTACAGCCATAAGGGAAACTATACATCTACCACCCAAATACAACTATCAGATTACAGCCATAAGGAATACTAGACATCTACCAACCCACTGCAACTATCAGATTAGAGCCGTAAAGGAGACTAGACATCTACCACCCCACTACCACTATCAGATTAGAGCAAAAAGGGAGCCTATGCATCTACCACACCATTACCACTATCGGATCAGAGCGATAAGGGATACTATACATCTTCCAACCCACTACCACTATCAGATTAGAGCCATAAGGGATACTAGACACATACCACCCCAATAGCAATATCCGATTAGAGCCTTAAAGGAGCCTAGGCATCTACCAACCAAATACCACTACCAGATTACAGCCATAAGGGAGACTAGACATCTTCCAACCCACTACCACTATCAGATTAGAGCCATGAGGGAGACTAGACATCTACCACCCCACTACCACTATCAGATTGGAGCCATAAGGGAGCCTAGACATCTACCAACCCACTACCACTATCCGATTAGAGCAAAAAGGGAGCCTAGACATCTACCACACCATTACCACTATCAGATTATAGCCATAAGGGATACTAGACATCTACCACCCAAATACCACTATCAGATTACAGCCATAAGGGAAACTATATATCTACCACCCAAATACAACTATCAGATTACAGCCATAAGGGAGACTAGACATCTTCCAACCCACTACCACTATCAGATTAGAGCCGTAAGGGATACTAGACATCTACCACCCAAATACCACTATCAGATTAGAGCCGTAAAGGAGACTAGACATCTACCACCCCACTACCACTATCAGATTAGAGCAAAAAGGGAGCCTATGCATCTACCACACCATTACCACTATCGGATTAGAGCGATAAGGGATACTAGACACATACCACCCCAATACCAATATCCGATTAGAGCCTTAAAGGAGCCTAGGCATCTACCACCCAAACACCACTACCAGATTACAGCCATAAGGGAGACTAGACATCTTCCAACCCACTACCACTATCTGATTAGAGCCATGAGGGAGACTAGACATCTACCAACCCACTACCACTATCAGATTACAGCCATAAGGGAAACTATACATCTACCACCCAAATACAACTATCAGATTACAGCCATAAGGAATACTAGACATCTACCAACCCACTACAACTAACAGATTAGAGCCATAAGGTACACTAGACACATACCAACCCACTACCACTATCAGATTAGAGCCATGAGGGAGACTAGACATCTACCACCCCACTACCACTATCAGATTAGACCCATAAAGGAGACTAGACATCTACCACCCCACTACCACTATCAGAATAGAGCAAAAAGGGAGCCTAGGCATCTACCACACCATTACCACTATCAGATTATAACCATAAGGGATACTAGACATCTACCACCCAAATACCACTATCAGATTACAGCCATAAGGGAGACTAGACATCTTCCAACCCACTACCACTATCAGATTACAGTCATAAGGGAGACTAGACATCTACCACCCAAATACCACTATCAGATTACAGCCATAAGGGATACTAGACACATACCACCCCCTACCACTATCAGATTAGAGCCATAAGGGATACTAGACATCTACCACCCAAATACCACTATCAGATTACAGCCAAAAGGGATACTAGACACATACCACCCCACTACCACTACCAGATTACAGCCATAAGGGAGACTAGACATCTTCCAACCCACTACAACTAACAGATTAGAGCCATAAGGTATACTAGACACATACCAACCCGACTACCACTATCAGATTAGATCCGTAAAGGAGACTAGACATCTACCACCCCACTACCACTATCCGATTAGAGACGTAAAGGAGACTAGACATCTACCACCCTACTACCACTATCAGATTAGAGCCATAAGGTATACTAGACACATATCACCCCACTACCATTACTAGATTAGAGCCACGAGGGAGACTAGACATCTACAACCCCACTACCACTATCAGATTAGAGCAAAAATGGAGCCTAGACATCTACTACCCCACTACCACTGTCAGATTAGAGCCATAAAGGAGATTAGAATTCTACCACTATCAGATTAGAGCCATAAAGGAGACTAGACATCTACCACCCCTATACCATTATCAGATTAGAGCCATAAGGGACACTAGACAGCTACCACTACCAGATTAGAGTCAAAAGGGAGCCCAGGCATCTACCACACCACTACCACTATCAGATTAGTGCCACACGGGACACTAGACATCTAACACCCCACTACCTCTATCAGATTAGAGCCATAAAGGAGATTAGACATCTACCACTATCAGATTAGAGTCGTAAAGGAGACTAGAAATCTTCCAGCCCACTACCACTATCAGATTAGAGCCGTAAAGGAGACTTGACATCTACCACCCAAATATCACTATCAGATTAGAGCCATAAGGACTACTAGACATCTACCACCCAAATACCACTATCAGATAAGAGCGTAAAGGAGACTAGAGATCTACCACCCAAATACCACTATCAGATTACAGCCATAAGGGATACTAGACACATACCACTCCCTACCACTATCAGATTAGAGCCATAAGGGATACTAGACATCTACCACCCAAATACCACTATAAGATTACAGTCATAAGGGAGACTAGACATCTACCACCCAAATACCACTATCAGATTACAGCCAAAAGGGATACTAGACACATACCACCCCACTACCACTATCAGATTAGAGCCATGAGGGAGACTAGACATCTACAACCCCACTACCACTATCAGATTAGAGCAAAAAGGGAGCCTAGACATCTACTACCCCACTTCCACTATCAGATTAGAGCCATACAGGAGATTAAAATTCTACCACTATCAGATTAGCGCCATAAAGGAGACTAGACATCTACCACCCCACTACCACTATCAGATTAGAGCCATAAAGGAGACTAGACATCTACAACCCCTATACCATTATAAGATTAGAGCCATAAGAGTCACTAGACAGCTACCACTACCAGATTAGAGCCATAAAGGAGATTAAACTTCTACCACTATCAGAGTAGAGCCGTAAGGGATACTAGACATCTACCACCCAAATACCACTATCAGATTAGAGCCATAAGGGATACTAGACATCTACCACCCAAATACCACTATCAGATAAGAGCGTAAAGTAGACTAGACATCTACCACCCCACTACCACTATCAGATTAGAGCCATAACGGACACTAGACACATACCACCCCACTACCACTATCAGATTAGAGCCATAAGAGAGCCTAGGTATGTACCACACTATTACCACTATCTGATTAGTGCCATAAGGGATGCTAGACATTTTCCAACCCACTACCACTATCAGATTAGAGCCGTAAAGGAGACTAGACTTCTACCACCCCACTACCAATATCAGATTAGAGCAAAAAGGGAGCCTATGCATCTACCACACCATTACCACTATCGGATTAGAGCCATAAGGGATACTAGACATCTACCACCCAAATACCACTATCAGATTAGAGCCATAAGGGATACTAGACATCTACCACCCAAATACCACTATCAGATAAGAGCGTAAAGGAGACTAGACATCTTCCAGCCCACTACCACTATCAGATCAGAGCCATAAGGGATACTAGACACATACCACACAACTACCACTGTCAGAATAGAGCCAAAAGGGAGCCTAGGCATCTACCACACCATTACCACTATCAGAATAGTGCCATTAGGGACACTAGAAATCTAACACCCCACTACCACTATCAGATTAGAGCCATAAGGGAGTCTAGACATCTACCACTATCAGATTAGAGCCATAGGGGAGTCTGGACATCTACCACTACCAGATTAGAGCCATAAGGGAGACTAGACATCTACCACCCCTATACCATTATCAGATTAGAGCCATAAGGGACACTAGACAGCTACCACTACCAGATTAGAGTCAAAAGGGAGCCCGGGCATCTACCACACCACTACCACTATCAGATTAGTGCCACACGGGAGACTAGACATCTACCACCCCACCACCACTATCAGATTAGAGCCGAAAGGGAGACTAGACATCTAACACCCCACTACCACTATCAGATTAGAGCCATAAAGGAGATTAGACATCTACCACTATGAGATTAGAGTCGTAAAGGAGGCTAGAAATCTTCCAGCCCACTACCAATATCAGATTAGAGCCGTAAAGGAGACTAGACATCTACCACCCCACTACCACTATCCGATTAGAGACGTAAAGGAGACTAGACATCTACCACCCCACTACCACTATCAGATTAGAGCCATAAGGTATACTAGACACATATCACCCCACTACCATTACTAGATTAGAGCCACGAGGGAGACTAGACATCTACAACCCCACTACCACTATCAGATTAGAGCAAAAATGGAGCCTAGACATCTACTACCCCACTACCACTGTCAGATTAGAGCCATAAAGGAGATTAGAATTCTACCACTATCAGATTAGAGCCATAAAGGAGACTAGACATCTACCACCCCTATACCATTATCAGATTAGAGCCATAAGGGACACTAGACAGCTACCACTACCAGATTAGAGTCAAAAGGGAGCCCAGGCATCTACCACACCACTACCACTATCAGATTAGTGCCACACGGGACACTAGACATCTAACACCCCACTACCTCTATCAGATTAGAGCCATAAAGGAGATTAGACATCTACCACTATCAGATTAGAGTCGTAAAGGAGACTAGAAATCTTCCAGCCCACTACCACTATCAGATTAGAGCCGTAAAGGAGACTTGACATCTACCACCCAAATATCACTATCAGATTAGAGCCATAAGGACTACTAGACATCTACCACCCAAATACCACTATCAGATAAGAGCGTAAAGGAGACTAGAGATCTACCACCCAAATACCACTATCAGATTACAGCCATAAGGGATACTAGACACATACCACTCCCTACCACTATCAGATTAGAGCCATAAGGGATACTAGACATCTACCACCCAAATACCACTATAAGATTACAGTCATAAGGGAGACTAGACATCTACCACCCAAATACCACTATCAGATTACAGCCAAAAGGGATACTAGACACATACCACCCCACTACCACTATCAGATTAGAGCCATGAGGGAGACTAGACATCTACAACCCCACTACCACTATCAGATTAGAGCAAAAAGGGAGCCTAGACATCTACTACCCCACTTCCACTATCAGATTAGAGCCATACAGGAGATTAAAATTCTACCACTATCAGATTAGCGCCATAAAGGAGACTAGACATCTACCACCCCACTACCACTATCAGATTAGAGCCATAAAGGAGACTAGACATCTACAACCCCTATACCATTATAAGATTAGAGCCATAAGAGTCACTAGACAGCTACCACTACCAGATTAGAGCCATAAAGGAGATTAAACTTCTACCACTATCAGAGTAGAGCCGTAAGGGATACTAGACATCTACCACCCAAATACCACTATCAGATTAGAGCCATAAGGGATACTAGACATCTACCACCCAAATACCACTATCAGATAAGAGCGTAAAGTAGACTAGACATCTACCACCCCACTACCACTATCAGATTAGAGCCATAACGGACACTAGACACATACCACCCCACTACCACTATCAGATTAGAGCCATAAGAGAGCCTAGGTATGTACCACACTATTACCACTATCTGATTAGTGCCATAAGGGATGCTAGACATTTTCCAACCCACTACCACTATCAGATTAGAGCCGTAAAGGAGACTAGACTTCTACCACCCCACTACCAATATCAGATTAGAGCAAAAAGGGAGCCTATGCATCTACCACACCATTACCACTATCGGATTAGAGCCATAAGGGATACTAGACATCTACCACCCAAATACCACTATCAGATTAGAGCCATAAGGGATACTAGACATCTACCACCCAAATACCACTATCAGATAAGAGCGTAAAGGAGACTAGACATCTTCCAGCCCACTACCACTATCAGATCAGAGCCATAAGGGATACTAGACACATACCACACAACTACCACTGTCAGAATAGAGCCAAAAGGGAGCCTAGGCATCTACCACACCATTACCACTATCAGAATAGTGCCATTAGGGACACTAGAAATCTAACACCCCACTACCACTATCAGATTAGAGCCATAAGGGAGTCTAGACATCTACCACTATCAGATTAGAGCCATAGGGGAGTCTGGACATCTACCACTACCAGATTAGAGCCATAAGGGAGACTAGACATCTACCACCCCTATACCATTATCAGATTAGAGCCATAAGGGACACTAGACAGCTACCACTACCAGATTAGAGTCAAAAGGGAGCCCAGGCATCTACCACACCACTACCACTATCAGATTAGTGCCACACGGGAGACTAGACATCTACCACCCCACCACCACTATCAGATTAGAGCCGAAAGGGAGACTAGACATCTAACACCCCACTACCACTATCAGATTAGAGCCATAAAGGAGATTAGACATCTACCACTATGAGATTAGAGTCGTAAAGGAGGCTAGAAATCTTCCAGCCCACTACCACTATCAGATTAGAGCCGTAAAGGAGACTAGACATCTACCACCCCACTACCACTATAATATTTGAGCCGTAAAGGAGACTGGACATCTACAACCCCACTACCCCTACCAGATTAGAGCCATAAATTAGACTAGACAGCTACCACTATCAAATTAGAGCCATAAGGGAGTCTAGACATCTACCACCCAAATACCACTATCATATTAGAGCCACAAGGGAGTCTAGACATCTTCCAACCCACTACCACTATCATATTAGAACCATAAGGGAGACTAGACATCTTCCAACCCACTACCACTGCCAGATTAGAGCCATTAGGGAGACTAGACTTCTACCACTATCAGATTAGAGCCATAGGGAGACTAGACATCTGTCACCCCACTACCACTATCAGATTAGCGCCATAAGGGTGTCTAGACATCTACCACTACCAGATTAGAGCCATAAGGGATCCTAGACATCTACCACCCCACTACCACTATCAGATTAGAGCCGTAAGGAAGACTAGACATCTACCACCCCTCTACCACTATCAGATTAGAGCCATAAAGGAGACTAGACATCTACCACCCCACTACCAATTTCAGATTAGAGCCGTAAAGGAGACTAGACATCTACCACCCCACTACCAATATCAGATTAGAGCCACAAGCGAGTCTGGACATCTACCACTACCAGATTAGAGCCATAAGGGAGACTAGACATCTACCACCCCTATACCATTATCAGATTAGAGCCATAAGGGACACTAGACAGCTACCACTACCAGATTAGAGTCAAAAGGGAGCCCAGGCATCTACCACACCACTACCACTATCAGATTAGTGCCACACGGGACACTAGACATCTAACACCCCACTACCTCTATCAGATTAGAGCCATAAAGGAGATTAGACATCTACCACTATCAGATTAGAGTCGTAAAGGAGACTAGAAATCTTCCAGCCCACTACCACTATCAGATTAGAGCCGTAAAGGAGACTTGACATCTACCACCCCACTACCACTATAATATTTGAGCCGTAAAGGAGACTAGACATCTACAACCCCACTACCCCTACCAGATTAGAGCCATAAATTAGACTAGACAGCTACCACTATCAAATTAGAGCCATTAGGGAGTCTAGACATCTACCACCCAAATACCACTATCATATTAGAGCCACAAGGGAGTCTAGACATCTACCACTACCAGATTAGAGCCATATGGAAGACTAGACATCTACCACTATCAGATTAGAGTCGTAAAGGAGACTAGAAATCTTCCAGCCCACTACCACTATCAGATTAGAGCCGTAAAGGAGACTAGACATCTACCACCCCACTACCACTATAATATTTGAGCCGTAAAGGAGACTGGACATCTACAACCCCACTACCCCTACCATATTAGAGCCATAAATTAGACTAGACAGCTACCACTATCAAATTAGAGCCATAAGGGAGTCTAGACATCTACCACCCAAATACCACTATCATATTAGAGCCACAAGGGAGTCTAGACATCTACCACTACCAGATTAGAGCCATATGGAAGACTAGACATCTACCACTATCAGATTAGAGCCATAAGGGAGACTAGACATCTTCCAACCCACTACCACTGCCAGATTAGAGCCATTAGGGAGACTAGACTTCTACCACTATCAGATTAGAGCCATAGGGAGACTAGACATCTGTCACCCCACTACCACTATCAGATTAGAGCCATAAGGGTATCTAGACATCTAACCCTATCAGATTAGAGCCATAAGGGAACCTAGACATCTACCACCCCACTACCACTATCAGATTAGAGCCGTAAGGAAGACTAGACATCTACCACCCCACTACCACTATCAGATTAGAGCCATAAAGGAGACTAGACATCTACCACCCCACTACCACTATCAGATTAGAGCCGTAAAGGAGACTAGACTTCTACCACCCCACTACCAATATCAGATTAGAGCAAAAAGGGAGCCTATGCATCTACCACACCATTACCACTATCGGATTAGAGCCATACGGGATACTAGACATCTACCACCCAAATACCACTATCAGATTAGAGCCATAAGGGATACTAGACATCTACCACCCAAATACCACTATCAGATAAGAGCGTAAAGTAGACTAGACATCTTCCAGCCCACTACCACTATCAGATCAGAGCCATAAGGGATACCAGACACATACCACACAACTACCACTATCAGATTAGAGCCAAAAGTGGCTCTATAAGTTTAGAGCCAATATGAAATTAGTGCCATAAGGGAGATAACACAGCTACCACTACCAAATTAGAGCAATAAGGGAGACTAGACATCTTCCAACCCACTACCAGTAGCAGATTAGAGCCATAAGGGAGACTAGACATCTACCACTACCTTATTAGAGCCATAAGGGAGTCTAGGCATCTACCACCTGACTTCCACTGTCAGAATAGAGCCAAAAGGGAGCCTAGGCATCTACCACACCATTACCAATATCAGAATAGTGCCATTAGGGACAATAGAAATCTAACACCCCACTACCACTATCAGATTAGAGCCATAGGGGAGTCTAGACATCTACCACTACCAGATTAGAGCCATAAGGGAGACTACACATCTACCACCCCTATACCATTATCAGATTAGAGCCATAAGGGACACTAGACATCTTCCAACCCACTACAACTAACAGATTAGAGCCATAAGGTATACTAGACACATTCCAACCCACTACCACTATCAGATTAGAGCCATGAGGGAGACTAGACATCTACCACCCCACTACCACTATCAGATTAGAGCAAAAAGGGAGCCTAGGCATCTACCACACCATTACCACTATCAGATTATAGCCATAAGGGATACTATACATCTACCACCCAAATTCCACTATCAGATAACAGCCAGAAGGGAGACTAGACATCTTCCAACCCACTACCACTATCAGATTAGAGCCGTAAGGGATACTAGACATCTACCACCCAAATATCACTATCAGATTAGAGCCATAAGGACTACTAGACATCTACCACCCAAATACCACTATCAGATAAGAGCGTAAAGGAGACTAGAGATCTACCACCCAAATACCACTATCAGATTACAGCCATAAGGGATACTAGAAACATACCACTCCCTACCACTATCAGATTAGAGCCATAAGGGATACTAGACATCTACCACCCAAATACCACTATAAGATTACAGTCATAAGGGAGACTAGACATCTACCACCCAAATACCACTATCAGATTACAGCCAAAAGGGATACTAGACACATACCACCCCACTACCACTATCAGATTAGAGCCATGAGGGAGACTAGACATCTACAACCCCACTACCACTATCAGATTAGAGCAAAAAGGGAGCCTAGACATCTACTACCCCACTTCCACTATCAGATTAGAGCCATACAGGAGATTAAAATTCTACCACTATCAGATTAGCGCCATTAAGGAGACTAGACATCTACCACCCCACTACCACTATCAGATTAGAGCCATAAAGGAGACTAGACATCTACAACCCCTATACCATTATAAGATTAGAGCCATAAGAGTCACTAGACAGCTACCACTACCAGATTAGAGCCATAAAGGAGATTAAACTTCTACCACTATCAGAGTAGAGCCGTAAGGGATACTAGACATCTACCACCCAAATACCACTATCAGATTAGAGCCATAAGGGATACTAGACATCTACCACCCAAATACCACTATCAGATAAGAGCGTAAAGTAGACTAGACATCTACCACCCCACTACCACTATCAGATTAGAGCCATAACGGACACTAGACACATACCACCCCACTACCACTATCAGATTAGAGCCATAAGAGAGCCTAGGTATCTACCACACTATTACCACTATCTGATTAGTGCCATAAGGGATGCTAGACATTTTCCAACCCACTACCACTATCAGATTAGAGCCATAAGGGATACTAGACACATACCACCCCAATACCACTATCCGATTAGAGCCGTAAAGGAGCCTAGGCATCTACCACCCAAATACCACTACCAGATTACAGCCATAAGGGAGACTAGACATCTTCCAACCCACTACAACTAACAGATTAGAGCCATAAAGGAGACTAGACATCTACCACCCACTACCACTATCAGATTAGAGCAAAAAGGGAGCCTAGGCATCTACCACACTATTACCACTATCAGATTAGAGCCGTAAAGAAGACTAGACATCTACCACCCAAATACCACTATCAGATTACAGCCATAAGGGATACTAGACACATACCACCCCACTACCACTATCAGATTAGAGCCATAAGGGATACTAGACATCTACCACCCAAATACCACTATCAGATTACAGCCATAAAGGAGACTAGACATCTACCACCCAAATACCACTATCAGATTACAGCCATAAGGGATACTAGACACAAACCACCCCATTACCACTATCAGATTAGAGCCATAAGGGATACTAGAAATCTACCACCCCACTACCACTATCAGATTAGAGCCATACGGGAGTCTAGACATCTACCACCCCACTACCACTATCCGATTAGTGCCGTAAAGGAGAATAGACATCTACCACCCAACTTCCGCTATCAGATTAGAGCAAAAAGGGAGCCTAGGCATCTACCACACCATTACCACTATCGGATTAGAGCCATAAGGGATACTAGACATCTACCACCAAAACACCACTATCAGATTACAGCCATAAGGGAAACTAGACATCTTCCAACCCACTACCACTATCAGATTAGAGCCAGAAGGGATACTAGACATCTACCACCCAAATACCACTATCAGATTACAGCCATAAGGGAGACTAGACATCTTCCAACCCACTACCACTATCAGATTAGAGCCATAAGGTATACTAGACACATACCACCCCACTACCATTACTAGATTAGAGCCACGAGGGAGACTAGACATCTACAACCCCACTACCACTATCAGATTAGAGCAAAAATGGAGCCTAGACATCTACTACCCCACTACCACTGTCAGATTAGAGCCATAAAGGAGATTAGAATTCTACCACTATCAGATTAGAGCCATAAAGGAGACTAGACATCTACCACCCCACTACCACTATCAGATTAGAGCCGTAAAGGAGACTAGACTTCTACCACCCCACTACCAATATCAGATTAGAGCAAAAAGGGAGCCTATGCATCTACCACACCATTACCACTATCGGATTAGAGCCATAAGGGATACTAGACATCTACCACCCAAATACCACTATCAGATCAGAGCCATAAGGGATACTAGACACATACCACACAACTACCACTGTCAGAATAGAGCCAAAAGGGAGCCTAGGCATCTACCACACCATTACCACTATCAGAATAGTGCCATTAGGGACACTAGAAATCTAACACCCCACTACCACTATCAGATTAGAGCCATAAGGGAGTCTAGACATCTACCACTATCAGATTAGAGCCATAGGGGAGTCTGGACATCTACCACTACCAGATTAGAGCCATAAGGGAGACTAGACATCTACCACCCCTATACCATTATCAGATTAGAGCCATAAGGGACACTAGACAGCTACCACTACCAGATTAGAGTCAAAAGGGAGCCCAGGCATCTACCACACCACTACCACTATCAGATTAGTGCCACACGGGAGACTAGACATCTACCACCCCACCACCACTATCAGATTAGAGCCGAAAGGGAGACTAGACATCTAACACCCCACTACCACTATCAGATTAGAGCCATAAAGGAGATTAGACATCTACCACTATGAGATTAGAGTCGTAAAGGAGGCTAGAAATCTTCCAGCCCACTACCACTATCAGATTAGAGCCGTAAAGGAGACTAGACATCTACCACCCCACTACCACTATAATATTTGAGCCGTAAAGGAGACTGGACATCTACAACCCCACTACCCCTACCAGATTAGAGCCATAAATTAGACTAGACAGCTACCACTATCAAATTAGAGCCATAAGGGAGTCTAGACATCTACCTCCCAAATACCACTATCATATTAGAGCCACAAGGGAGTCTAGACATCTTCCAACCCACTACAACTAACAGATTAGAGCCATAAGGTAAACTAGACACATACCAACCCGACTACCACTATCAGATTAGATCCGTAAAGGAGACTAGACATCTACCACCCCACTACCACTATCCGATTAGAGACGTAAAGGAGACTAGACATCTACCACCCCACTACCACTATCAGATTAGAGCAAAAAGGGAGCCTATGCATCTACCACAACATTACCACTATCGGATTAGAGCCATTAGGGATACTAGACACATACCAACCCACTACCACTATCAGATTAGAGCCATGAGGGAGACTAGACATCTACCACCCCACTACCACTATCAGATTAGACCCATAAAGGAGACTAGACATCTACCACCCCACTACCACTATCCGATTAGAGCCGTAAAGGAGACTAGACATCTACCAACCCACTACCACTCTCCGATTAGAGCAAAAAGGGAGCCTAGGCATCTACCACTATCAGATTAGAGCCATACGGGAGACTAGACATCTACCACTATCAGATTAGAGCCATAAGAGAGAATAGGCATCTACCACCACCAGATTAGATCCATAAGGGAGTCTAGACATCTACCACCCCACAACCACAATCAGATTAGAGCCATAAAGTAGAATCGACATATACCACTATCCGATTAGAGCCAATAAGGGGGACTAGAAATCTTCCACCCCACTACCACTATCAGATTGGAGCCATAAGGGAGACTAGACATCTACCACCCCTATACAATTATCCAAATAGAGCCATAAGGAAGACTAGATATCTACCACCACCAGATTAGATCCGTAAGGGAGTCTAGACATCTACCACCCCACTACCACTATCAGACTAGACCCAGAAAGGAGACTAGACATCTACAATCCCACTACCACTATCAGATTAGAACCATTAAGGAGTCTAGACTTCTACCACCCCACTACCACTATCATATTAGAGCCATAAAGGAGACAAGACATCTACCACCCATATACCATTATCAGATTAGAGCCATAAGGGATACTAGACATCTTCCAACCCACTACCACTATCAGATTAGAGCCATAAGGTATACTAGACACGTATCACCCCACTACCACTATCAGAGTAGAGCAAAAAGGGAGCCTAGGGATCTACCACACACCATTACCACTATCGGATTAGAGCCATTAGGGAGACTTGACATCTACCACTCCACAACCACTATCAGATTAGAGCCATAAAGAGATTAGAATTCTACCACTATCAGATTAGAGCCATAAAGGAGACTAGACATCTACCAGCCCACTACCACTATCAGATTAGAGCCGTAAAGGAGACTAGACATCTACCACCCCACTACCACTATCAGATTAGAGCAAAAAGGGAGCCTATGCATCTACCACACCATTACCACTATCGGATTAGAGCGATAAGGGATACTATACATCTTCCAACCCACTACCACTATCAGATTAGAGCCATAAGGGATACTAGACACATACCACCCCAATAGCAATATCCGATTAGAGCCTTAAAGGAGCCTAGGCATCTACCACCCAAATACCACTACCAGATTACAGCCATAAGGGAGACTAGACATCTTCCAACCCACTACCACTATCAGATTAGAGCCATGAGGGAGACTAGACATCTACCACCCCACTACCACTATCAGATTGGAGCCATAAGGGAGACTAGACATCTACCAACCCACTACCACTATCCGATTAGAGCAAAAAGGGAGCCTAGACATCTACCACACCATTACCACTATCAGATTATAGCCATAAGGGATACTAGACATCTACCACCCAAATACCACTATCAGATTACAGCCATAAGGGAAACTATATATCTACCACCCAAATACAACTATCAGATTACAGCCATAAGGGAGACTAGACATCTTCCAACCCACTACCACTATCAGATTAGAGCCGTAAGGGATACTAGACATCTACCACCCAAATACCACTATCAGATTAGAGCCGTAAAGGAGACTAGACATCTACCACCCCACTACCACTATCAGATTAGAGCAAAAAGGGAGCCTATGCATCTACCACACCATTACCACTATCGGATTAGAGCGATAAGGGATACTATACATCTTCCAACCCACTACCACTATCAGATTAGAGCCATAAGGGATACTAGACACATACCACCCCAATAACAATATCCGATTAGAGCCTTAAAGGAGCCTAGGCATCTACCACCCAAACACCACTACCAGATTACAGCCATAAGGGAGACTAGACATCTTCCAACCCACTACCACTATCAGATTAGAGCCATGAGGGAGACTAGACATCTACCACCCCACTACCACTATCAGATTGGAGCCATAAGGGAGACTAGACATCTACCAACCCACTACCACTATCCGATTAGAGCAAAAAGGGAGCCTAGACATCTACCACCCAAATACCACTATCAGATTACAGCCATAAGGGAAACATCTACCACCCAAATACAACTATCAGATTACAGCCATAAGGAATACTAGACATCTACCAACCCACTACAACTAACAGATTAGAGCCATAAGGTACACTAGACACATACCAACCCACTACCACTATCAGATTAGAGCCATGAGGGAGACTAGACATCTACCACCCCACTACCACTATCAGATTAGACCCATAAAGGAGACTAGACATCTACCACCCCACTACCACTATCCGATTAGAGCCGTAAAGGAGACTAGACATCTACCACCCCACTACCACTATCAGATTAGAGCAAAAAGGGAGCCTAGGCATCTACCACACCATTACCACTATCAGATTATAACCATAAGGGATACTAGACATCTACCACCCAAATACCACTATCAGATTACAGCCATAAGGGAGACTAGACATCTTCCAACCCACTACCACTATCAGATTACAGTCATAAGGGAGACTAGACATCTACCACCCAAATACCACTATCAGATTACAGCCATAAGGGATACTAGACACATACCACCCCCTACCACTATCAGATTAGAGCCATAAGGGATACTAGACATCTACCACCCAAATACCACTATCAGATTACAGCCAAAAGGGATACTAGACACATACCACCCCACTACCACTACCAGATTACAGCCATAAGGGAGACTAGACATCTTCCAACCCACTACAACTAACAGATTAGAGCCATAAGGTATACTAGACACATACCAACCCGACTACCACTATCAGATTAGATCCGTAAAGGAGACTAGACATCTACAACCCCACTACCACTATCCGATTAGAGACGTAAAGGAGACTAGACATCTACCACCCCACTACCACTATCAGATTAGAGCCATAAGGTATACTAGACACATATCACCCCACTACCATTACTAGATTAGAGCCACGAGGGAGACTAGACATCTACAACCCCACTACCACTATCAGATTAGTGCAAAAATGGAGCCTAGACATCTACTACCCCACTACCACTGTCAGATTAGAGCCATAAAGGAGATTAGAATTCTACCACTATCAGATTACAGCCATAAGGGAAACATCTACCACCCAAATACAACTATCAGATTACAGCCATAAGGAATACTAGACATCTACCAACCCACTACAACTAACAGATTAGAGCCATAAGGTACACTAGACACATACCAACCCACTACCACTATCAGATTAGAGCCATGAGGGAGACTAGACATCTACCACCCCACTACCACTATCAGATTAGACCCATAAAGGAGACTAGACATCTACCACCCCACTACCACTATCCGATTAGAGCCGTAAAGGAGACTAGACATCTACCACCCCACTACCACTATCAGATTAGAGCAAAAAGGGAGCCTAGGCATCTACCACACCATTACCACTATCAGATTATAACCATAAGGGATACTAGACATCTACCACCCAAATACCACTATCAGATTACAGCCATAAGGGAGACTAGACATCTTCCAACCCACTACCACTATCAGATTACAGTCATAAGGGAGACTAGACATCTACCACCAAAATACCACTATCAGATTACAGCCATAAGGGATACTAGACACATACCACCCCCTACCACTATCAGATTAGAGCCATAAGGGATACTAGACATCTACCACCCAAATACCACTATCAGATTACAGCCAAAAGGGATACTAGACACATACCACCCCACTACCACTACCAGATTACAGCCATAAGGGAGACTAGACATCTTCCAACCCACTACAACTAACAGATTAGAGCCATAAGGTATACTAGACACATACCAACCCGACTACCACTATCAGATTAGATCCGTAAAGGAGACTAGACATCTACCACCCCACTACCACTATCCGATTAGAGACGTAAAGGAGACTAGACATCTACCACCCCACTACCACTATCAGATTAGAGCCATAAGGTATACTAGACACATATCACCCCACTACCATTACTAGATTAGAGCCACGAGGGAGACTAGACATCTACAACCCCACTACCACTATCAGATTAGAGCAAAAATGGAGCCTAGACATCTACTACCCCACTACCACTATCAGATTAGAGCCATAAAGGAGATTAGAATTCTACCACTATCAGATTAGAGCCATAAAGGAGACTAGACATCTACCACCCCACTACCACTATCAGATTAGAGCCGTAAAGGAGACTAGACTTCTACCACCCCACTACCAATATCAGATTAGAGCAAAAAGGGAGCCTATGCATCTACCACACCATTACCACTATCGGATTAGAGCCATACGGGATACTAGACATCTACCACCCAAATACCACTATCAGATTAGAGCCATAAGGGATACTAGACATCTACCACCCAAATACCACTATCAGATAAGAGCGTAAAGGAGACTAGACATCTTCCAGCCCACTACCACTATCAGATCAGAGCCATAAGGGATACTAGACACATACCACACAACTACCACTATCAGATTAGAGCCAAAAATGGCTCTATAAATTTAGAGCCAATATGAAATTAGTGCCATAAGGGAGATAACACAGCTACCACTACCAAATTAGAGCAATAAGGGAGACTAGACATCTTCCAACCCACTACCAGTAGCAGATTAGAGCCATAAGGGAGACTAGACATCTACCACTACCTTATTAGAGCCATAAGGGAGTCTAGGCATCTACCACCTGACTTCCACTGTCAGAATAGAGCCAAAAGGGAGCCTAGGCATCTACCACACCATTACCAATATCAGAATAGTGCCATTAGGGACAATAGAAATCTAACACCCCACTACCACTATCAGATTAGAGCCATAGGGGAGTCTAGACATCTACCACTACCAGATTAGAGCCATAAGGGAGACTACACATCTACCACCCCTATACCATTATCAGATTAGAGCCATAAGGGACACTAGACATCTTCCAACCCACTACAACTAACAGATTAGAGCCATAAGGTATACTAGACACATTCCAACCCACTACCACTATCAGATTAGAGCCATGAGGGAGACTAGACATCTACCACCCCACTACCACTATCAGATTATACCCATAAAGGAGACTAGACATCTACCACCCCACTACCACTATCCGATTAGAGCAAAAAGGGAGCCTAGGCATCTACCACACCATTACCACTATCAGATTATAGCCATAAGGGATACTATACATCTACCACCCAAATTCCACTATCAGATAACAGCCAGAAGGGAGACTAGACATCTTCCAACCCACTACCACTATCAGATTAGAGCCGTAAGGGATACTAGACATCTACCACCCAAATATCACTATCAGATTAGAGCCATAAGGACTACTAGACATCTACCACCCAAATACCACTATCAGATAAGAGCGTAAAGGAGACTAGAGATCTACCACCCAAATACCACTATCAGATTACAGCCATAAGGGATACTAGACACATACCACTCCCTACCACTATCAGATTAGAGCCATAAGGGATACTAGACATCTACCACCCAAATACCACTATAAGATTACAGTCATAAGGGAGACTAGACATCTACCACCCAAATACCACTATCAGATTACAGCCAAAAGGGATACTAGACACATACCACCCCACTACCACTATCAGATTAGAGCCATGAGGGAGACTAGACATCTACAACCCCACTACCACTATCAGATTAGAGCAAAAAGGGAGCCTAGACATCTACTACCCCACTTCCACTATCAGATTAGAGCCATACAGGAGATTAAAATTCTACCACTATCAGATTAGCGCCATAAAGGAGACTAGACATCTACCACCCCACTACCACTATCAGATTAGAGCCATAAAGGAGACTAGACATCTACAACCCCTATACCATTATAAGATTAGAGCCATAAGAGTCACTAGACAGCTACCACTACCAGATTAGAGCCATAAAGGAGATTAAACTTCTACCACTATCAGATTAGAGCCATAAGGGATACTAGACATCTACCACCCAAATACCACTATCAGATAAGAGCGTAAAGTAGACTAGACATCTACCACCCCACTACCACTATCAGATTAGAGCCATAACGGACACTAGACACATACCACCCCACTACCACTATCAGATTAGAGCCATAAGAGAGCCTAGGTATCTACCACACTATTACCACTATCTGATTAGTGCCATAAGGGATGCTAGACATTTTCCAACCCACTACCACTATCAGATTAGAGCCATAAGGGATACTAGACACATACCACCCCAATACCACTATCCGATTAGAGCCGTAAAGGAGCCTAGGCATCTACCACCCAAATACCACTACCAGATTACAGCCATAAGGGAGACTAGACATCTTCCAACCCACTACAACTAACAGATTAGAGCCATAAAGGAGACTAGACATCTACCACCCCACTACCACTATCAGATTAGAGCAAAAAGGGAGCCTAGGCATCTACCACACTATTACCACTATCAGATTAGAGCCGTAAAGAAGACTAGACATCTACCACCCAAATACCACTATCAGATTACAGCCATAAGGGATACTAGACACATACCACCCCACTACCACTATCAGATTAGAGCCATAAGGGATACTAGACATCTACCACCCAAATACCACTATCAGATTACAGCCATAAAGGAGACTAGACATCTACCACCCAAATACCACTATCAGATTACAGCCATAAGGGATACTAGACACAAACCACCCCATTACCACTATCAGATTAGAGCCATAAGGGATACTAGAAATCTTCCACCCCACTACCACTATCCGATTAGAGCCGTAAAGGAGACTAGACATCTACCACCCCACTACCACTATCAGATTAGAGCAAAAAGGGAGCCTAGGCATCTACCACACCATTACCACTATCAGATTATAACCATAAGGGATACTAGACATCTCCCACCCAAATACCACTATCAGATTACAGCCATAAGGGAGACTAGACATCTTCCAACCCACTACCACTATCAGATTACAGTCATAAGGGAGACTAGACATCTACCACCAAAATACCACTATCAGATTACAGCCATAAGGGATACTAGACACATACCACCCCCTACCACTATCAGATTAGAGCCATAAGGGATACTAGACATCTACCACCCAAATACCACTATCAGATTACAGCCAAAAGGGATACTAGACACATACCACCCCACTACCACTACCAGATTACAGCCATAAGGGAGACTAGACATCTTCCAACCCACTACAACTAACAGATTAGAGCCATAAGGTATACTAGACACATACCAACCCGACTACCACTATCAGATTAGATCCGTAAAGGAGACTAGACATCTACCACCCCACTACCACTATCCGATTAGAGACGTAAAGGAGACTAGACATCTACCACCCCACTACCACTATCAGATTAGAGCCATAAGGTATACTAGACACATATCACCCCACTACCATTACTAGATTAGAGCCACGAGGGAGACTAGACATCTACAACCCCACTACCACTATCAGATTAGAGCAAAAATGGAGCCTAGACATCTACTACCCCACTACCACTATCAGATTAGAGCCATAAAGGAGATTAGAATTCTACCACTATCAGATTAGAGCCATAAAGGAGACTAGACATCTACCACCCCACTACCACTATCAGATTAGAGCCGTAAAGGAGACTAGACTTCTACCACCCCACTACCAATATCAGATTAGAGCAAAAAGGGAGCCTATGCATCTACCACACCATTACCACTATCGGATTAGAGCCATACGGGATACTAGACATCTACCACCCAAATACCACTATCAGATTAGAGCCATAAGGGATACTAGACATCTACCACCCAAATACCACTATCAGATAAGAGCGTAAAGGAGACTAGACATCTTCCAGCCCACTACCACTATCAGATCAGAGCCATAAGGGATACTAGACACATACCACACAACTACCACTATCAGATTAGAGCCAAAAATGGCTCTATAAATTTAGAGCCAATATGAAATTAGTGCCATAAGGGAGATAACACAGCTACCACTACCAAATTAGAGCAATAAGGGAGACTAGACATCTTCCAACCCACTACCAGTAGCAGATTAGAGCCATAAGGGAGACTAGACATCTACCACTACCTTATTAGAGCCATAAGGGAGTCTAGGCATCTACCACCTGACTTCCACTGTCAGAATAGAGCCAAAAGGGAGCCTAGGCATCTACCACACCATTACCAATATCAGAATAGTGCCATTAGGGACAATAGAAATCTAACACCCCACTACCACTATCAGATTAGAGCCATAGGGGAGTCTAGACATCTACCACTACCAGATTAGAGCCATAAGGGAGACTACACATCTACCACCCCTATACCATTATCAGATTAGAGCCATAAGGGACACTAGACATCTTCCAACCCACTACAACTAACAGATTAGAGCCATAAGGTATACTAGACACATTCCAACCCACTACCACTATCAGATTAGAGCCATGAGGGAGACTAGACATCTACCACCCCACTACCACTATCAGATTATACCCATAAAGGAGACTAGACATCTACCACCCCACTACCACTATCCGATTAGAGCAAAAAGGGAGCCTAGGCATCTACCACACCATTACCACTATCAGATTATAGCCATAAGGGATACTATACATCTACCACCCAAATTCCACTATCAGATAACAGCCAGAAGGGAGACTAGACATCTTCCAACCCACTACCACTATCAGATTAGAGCCGTAAGGGATACTAGACATCTACCACCCAAATATCACTATCAGATTAGAGCCATAAGGACTACTAGACATCTACCACCCAAATACCACTATCAGATAAGAGCGTAAAGGAGACTAGAGATCTACCACCCAAATACCACTATCAGATTACAGCCATAAGGGATACTAGACACATACCACTCCCTACCACTATCAGATTAGAGCCATAAGGGATACTAGACATCTACCACCCAAATACCACTATAAGATTACAGTCATAAGGGAGACTAGACATCTACCACCCAAATACCACTATCAGATTACAGCCAAAAGGGATACTAGACACATACCACCCCACTACCACTATCAGATTAGAGCCATGAGGGAGACTAGACATCTACAACCCCACTACCACTATCAGATTAGAGCAAAAAGGGAGCCTAGACATCTACTACCCCACTTCCACTATCAGATTAGAGCCATACAGGAGATTAAAATTCTACCACTATCAGATTAGCGCCATAAAGGAGACTAGACATCTACCACCCCACTACCACTATCAGATTAGAGCCATAAAGGAGACTAGACATCTACAACCCCTATACCATTATAAGATTAGAGCCATAAGAGTCACTAGACAGCTACCACTACCAGATTAGAGCCATAAAGGAGATTAAACTTCTACCACTATCAGATTAGAGCCATAAGGGATACTAGACATCTACCACCCAAATACCACTATCAGATAAGAGCGTAAAGTAGACTAGACATCTACCACCCCACTACCACTATCAGATTAGAGCCATAACGGACACTAGACACATACCACCCCACTACCACTATCAGATTAGAGCCATAAGAGAGCCTAGGTATCTACCACACTATTACCACTATCTGATTAGTGCCATAAGGGATGCTAGACATTTTCCAACCCACTACCACTATCAGATTAGAGCCATAAGGGATACTAGACACATACCACCCCAATACCACTATCCGATTAGAGCCGTAAAGGAGCCTAGGCATCTACCACCCAAATACCACTACCAGATTACAGCCATAAGGGAGACTAGACATCTTCCAACCCACTACAACTAACAGATTAGAGCCATAAAGGAGACTAGACATCTACCACCCCACTACCACTATCAGATTAGAGCAAAAAGGGAGCCTAGGCATCTACCACACTATTACCACTATCAGATTAGAGCCGTAAAGAAGACTAGACATCTACCACCCAAATACCACTATCAGATTACAGCCATAAGGGATACTAGACACATACCACCCCACTACCACTATCAGATTAGAGCCATAAGGGATACTAGACATCTACCACCCAAATACCACTATCAGATTACAGCCATAAAGGAGACTAGACATCTACCACCCAAATACCACTATCAGATTACAGCCATAAGGGATACTAGACACAAACCACCCCATTACCACTATCAGATTAGAGCCATAAGGGATACTAGAAATCTACCACCCCACTACCACTATCAGATTAGAGCCATAAGGGAGACTAGACATCTACCACCCCACTACCACTATCCGATTAGAGCAAAAAGGGAGCCTAGGCATCTACCACACCATTACCACTATCAGATTATAGCCATAAGGGATACTATACATCTACCACCCAAATTCCACTATCAGATAACAGCCAGAAGGGAGACTAGACATCTTCCAACCCACTACCACTATCAGATTAGAGCCGTAAGGGATACTAGACATCTACCACCCAAATATCACTATCAGATTAGAGCCATAAGGACTACTAGACATCTACCACCCAAATACCACTATCAGATAAGAGCGTAAAGGAGACTAGAGATCTACCACCCAAATACCACTATCAGATTACAGCCATAAGGGATACTAGACACATACCACTCCCTACCACTATCAGATTAGAGCCATAAGGGATACTAGACATCTACCACCCAAATACCACTATAAGATTACAGTCATAAGGGAGACTAGACATCTACCACCCAAATACCACTATCAGATTACAGCCAAAAGGGATACTAGACACATACCACCCCACTACCACTATCAGATTAGAGCCATGAGGGAGACTAGACATCTACAACCGCACTACCACTATCAGATTAGAGCAAAAAGGGAGCCTAGACATCTACTACCCCACTTCCACTATCAGATTAGAGCCATACAGGAGATTAAAATTCTACCACTATCAGATTAGCGCCATAAAGGAGACTAGACATCTACCACCCCACTACCACTATCAGATTAGAGCCATAAAGGAGACTAGACATCTACAACCCCTATACCATTATAAGATTAGAGCCATAAGAGTCACTAGACAGCTACCACTACCAGATTAGAGCCATAAAGGAGATTAAACTTCTACCACTATCAGATTAGAGCCATAAGGGATACTAGACATCTACCACCCAAATACCACTATCAGATAAGAGCGTAAAGTAGACTAGACATCTACCACCCCACTACCACTATCAGATTAGAGCCATAACGGACACTAGACACATACCACCCCACTACCACTATCAGATTAGAGCCATAAGAGAGCCTAGGTATCTACCACACTATTACCACTATCTGATTAGTGCCATAAGGGATGCTAGACATTTTCCAACCCACTACCGCTATCAGATTAGAGCCATAAGGGATACTAGACACATACCACCCCAATACCACTATCCGATTAGAGCCGTAAAGGAGCCTAGGCATCTACCACCCAAATACCACTACCAGATTACAGCCATAAGGGAGACTAGACATCTTCCAACCCACTACAACTAACAGATTAGAGCCATAAAGGAGACTAGACATCTACCACCCCACTACCACTATCAGATTAGAGCAAAAAGGGAGCCTAGGCATCTACCACACTATTACCACTATCAGATTAGAGCCGTAAAGAAGACTAGACATCTACCACCCAAATACCACTATCAGATTACAGCCATAAGGGATACTAGACACATACCACCCCACTACCACTATCAGATTAGAGCCATAAGGGATACTAGACATCTACCACCCAAATACCACTATCAGATTACAGCCATAAAGGAGACTAGACATCTACCACCCAAATACCACTATCAGATTACAGCCATAAGGGATACTAGACACAAACCACCCCATTACCACTATCAGATTAGAGCCATAAGGGATACTAGAAATCTACCACCCCACTACCACTATCAGATTAGAGCCATAAGGGAGACTAGACATCTACCACCCAAATATCACTATCAGATTAGAGCCATAAGGACTACTAGACATCTACCACCCAAATACCACTATCAGATAAGAGCGTAAAGGAGACTAGAGATCTACCACCCAAATACCACTATCAGATTACAGCCATAAGGGATACTAGACACATACCACTCCCTACCACTATCAGATTAGAGCCATAAGGGATACTAGACATCTACCACCCAAATACCACTATAAGATTACAGTCATAAGGGAGACTAGACATCTACCACCCAAATACCACTATCAGATTACAGCCAAAAGGGATACTAGACACATACCACCCCACTACCACTATCAGATTAGAGCCATGAGGGAGACTAGACATCTACAACCCCACTACCACTATCAGATTAGAGCAAAAAGGGAGCCTAGACATCTACTACCCCACTTCCACTATCAGATTAGAGCCATACAGGAGATTAAAATTCTACCACTATCAGATTAGCGCCATAAAGGAGACTAGACATCTACCACCCCACTACCACTATCAGATTAGAGCCATAAAGGAGACTAGACATCTACAACCCCTATACCATTATAAGATTAGAGCCATAAGAGTCACTAGACAGCTACCACTACCAGATTAGAGCCATAAAGGAGATTAAACTTCTACCACTATCAGATTAGAGCCATAAGGGATACTAGACATCTACCACCCAAATACCACTATCAGATAAGAGCGTAAAGTAGACTAGACATCTACCACCCCACTACCACTATCAGATTAGAGCCATAACGGACACTAGACACATACCACCCCACTACCACTATCAGATTAGAGCCATAAGAGAGCCTAGGTATCTACCACACTATTACCACTATCTGATTAGTGCCATAAGGGATGCTAGACATTTTCCAACCCACTACCACTATCAGATTAGAGCCATAAGGGATACTAGACACATACCACCCCAATACCACTATCCGATTAGAGCCGTAAAGGAGCCTAGGCATCTACCACCCAAATACCACTACCAGATTACAGCCATAAGGGAGACTAGACATCTTCCAACCCACTACAACTAACAGATTAGAGCCATAAAGGAGACTAGACATCTACCACCCCACTACCACTATCAGATTAGAGCAAAAAGGGAGCCTAGGCATCTACCACACTATTACCACTATCAGATTAGAGCCGTAAAGAAGACTAGACATCTACCACCCAAATACCACTATCAGATTACAGCCATAAGGGATACTAGACACATACCACCCCACTACCACTATCAGATTAGAGCCATAAGGGATACTAGACATCTACCACCCAAATACCACTATCAGATTACAGCCATAAAGGAGACTAGACATCTACCACCCAAATACCACTATCAGATTACAGCCATAAGGGATACTAGACACAAACCACCCCATTACCACTATCAGATTAGAGCCATAAGGGATACTAGAAATCTACCACCCAACTACCACTATCAGATTAGAGCCATAAGGGAGACTAGACATCTACCACCCCACTACCATTATCCGATTAGTGCCGTAAAGGAGAATAGACATCTACCACCCAACTACCGCTATCAGATTAGAGCAAAAAGGGAGCCTAGGCATCTACCACACCATTACCACTATCGGATTAGAGCCATAAGGGATACTAGACATCTACCACCAAAACACCACTATCAGATTACAGCCATAAGGGAAACTAGACATCTTCCAACCCACTACCACTATCAGATTAGAGCCAGAAGGGATACTAGACATCTACCACCCAAATACCACTATCAGATTACAGCCATAAGGGAGACTAGACATCTTCCAACCCACTACCACTATCAGATTAGAGCCATAAGGTATACTAGACACATACCACCCCACTACCATTACTAGATTAGAGCCACGAGGGAGACTAGACATCTACAACCCCACTACCACTATCAGATTAGAGCAAAAATGGAGCCTAGACATCTACTACCCCACTACCACTGTCAGATTAGAGCCATAAAGGAGATTAGAATTCTACCACTATCAGATTAGAGCCATAAAGGAGACTAGACATCTACCACCCCACTACCAATATCAGATTAGAGCCGTAAAGGAGACTAGACTTCTACCACCCCACTACCAATATCAGATTAGAGCAAAAAGGGAGCCTATGCATCTACCACCCCTATACCATTATCAGATTAGAGCCATAAGGGACACTAGACAGCTACCACTACCAGATTAGAGTCAAAAGGGAGCCCAGGCATCTACCACACCACTACCACTATCAGATTAGTGCCACACGGGAGACTAGACATCTACCACCCCACCACCACTATCAGATTAGAGCCGAAAGGGAGACTAGACATCTAACACCCCACTACCACTATCAGATTAGAGCCATAAAGGAGATTAGACATCTACCACTATGAGATTAGAGTCGTAAAGGAGGCTAGAAATCTTCCAGCCAACTACCACTATCAGATTAGAGCCGTAAAGGAGACTAGACATCTACCACCCCACTACCACTATAATATTAGAGCCGTAAAGGAGACTAGACTTCTACCACCCCACTACCAATATCAGATTAGAGCAAAAAGGGAGCCTATGCATCTACCACACCATTACCACTATCGGATTAGAGCCATAAGGGATACTAGACATCTACCACCCAAATACCACTATCAGATTAGAGCCATAAGGGATACTAGACATCTACCACCCAAATACCACTATCAGATAAGAGCGTAAAGGAGACTAGACATCTTCCAGCCCACTACCACTATCAGATCAGAGCCATAAGGGATACTAGACACATACCACACAACTACCACTGTCAGAATAGAGCCAAAAGGGAGCCTAGGCATCTACCACACCATTACCACTATCAGAATAGTGCCATTAGGGACACTAGAAATCTAACACCCCACTACCACTATCAGATTAGAGCCATAAGGGAGTCTAGACATCTACCACTATCAGATTAGAGCCATAGGGGAGTCTGGACATCTACCACTACCAGATTAGAGCCATAAGGGAGACTAGACATCTACCACCCCTATACCATTATCAGATTAGAGCCATAAGGGACACTAGACAGCTACCACTACCAGATTAGAGCAAAAAGGGAGCCTAGGCATCTACCACACCATTACCACTATCGGATTAGAGCCATAAGGGATACTAGACATCTACCACCAAAACACCACTATCAGATTACAGCCATAAGGGAAACTAGACATCTTCCAACCCACTACCACTATCAGATTAGAGCCAGAAGGGATACTAGACATCTACCACCCAAATACCACTATCAGATTACAGCCATAAGGGAGACTAGACATCTTCCAACCCACTACCACTATCAGATTAGAGCCATAAGGTATACTAGACACATACCACCCCACTACCATTACTAGATTAGAGCCACGAGGGAGACTAGACATCTACAACCCCACTACCACTATCAGATTAGAGCAAAAATGGAGCCTAGACATCTACTACCCCACTACCACTGTCAGATTAGAGCCATAAAGGAGATTAGAATTCTACCACTATCAGATTAGAGCCATAAAGGAGACTAGACATCTACCACCCCACTACCAATATCAGATTAGAGCCGTAAAGGAGACTAGACTTCTACCACCCCACTACCAATATCAGATTAGAGCAAAAAGGGAGCCTATGCATCTACCACACCATTACCACTATCGGATTAGAGCCATAAGGGATACTAGACATCTACCACCCAAATACCACTATCAGATTAGAGCCATAAGGGATACTAGACATCTACCACCCAAATACCACTATCAGATAAGAGCGTAAAGGAGACTAGACATCTTCCAGCCCACTACCACTATCAGATCAGAGCCATAAGGGATACTAGACACATACCACACAACTACCACTGTCAGAATAGAGCCGAAAGGGAGCCTAGGCATCTACCACACCATTACCACTATCAGAATAGTGCCATTAGGGACACTAGAAATCTAACACCCCACTACCACTATCAGATTAGAGCCATAAGGGAGTCTAGACATCTACCACTATCAGATTAGAGCCATAGGGGAGTCTGGACATCTACCACTACCAGATTAGAGCCATAAGGGAGACTAGACATCTACCACCCCTATACCATTATCAGATTAGAGCCATAAGGGACACTAGACAGCTACCACTACCAGATTAGAGTCAAAAGGGAGCCCAGGCATCTACCACACCACTACCACTATCAGATTAGTGCCACACGGGAGACTAGACATCTACCACCCCACCACCACTATCAGATTAGAGCCGAAAGGGAGACTAGACATCTAACACCCCACTACCACTATCAGATTAGAGCCATAAAGGAGATTAGACATCTACCACTATGAGATTAGAGTCGTAAAGGAGGCTAGAAATCTTCCAGCCAACTACCACTATCAGATTAGAGCCGTAAAGGAGACTAGACATCTACCACCCCACTACCACTATAATATTAGAGCCGTAAAGGAGACTAGACTTCTACCACCCCACTACCAATATCAGATTAGAGCAAAAAGGGAGCCTATGCATCTACCACACCATTACCACTATCGGATTAGAGCCATAAGGGATACTAGACATCTACCACCCAAATACCACTATCAGATTAGAGCCATAAGGGATACTAGACATCTACCACCCAAATACCACTATCAGATAAGAGCGTAAAGGAGACTAGACATCTTCCAGCCCACTACCACTATCAGATCAGAGCCATAAGGGATACTAGACACATACCACACAACTACCACTGTCAGAATAGAGCCAAAAGGGAGCCTAGGCATCTACCACACCATTACCACTATCAGAATAGTGCCATTAGGGACACTAGAAATCTAACACCCCACTACCACTATCAGATTAGAGCCATAAGGGAGTCTAGACATCTACCACTATCAGATTAGAGCCATAGGGGAGTCTGGACATCTACCACTACCAGATTAGAGCCATAAGGGAGACTAGACATCTACCACCCCTATACCATTATCAGATTAGAGCCATAAGGGACACTAGACAGCTACCACTACCAGATTAGAGCAAAAAGGGAGCCTAGGCATCTACCACACCATTACCACTATCGGATTAGAGCCATAAGGGATACTAGACATCTACCACCAAAACACCACTATCAGATTACAGCCATAAGGGAAACTAGACATCTTCCAACCCACTACCACTATCAGATTAGAGCCAGAAGGGATACTAGACATCTACCACCCAAATACCACTATCAGATTACAGCCATAAGGGAGACTAGACATCTTCCAACCCACTACCACTATCAGATTAGAGCCATAAGGTATACTAGACACATACCACCCCACTACCATTACTAGATTAGAGCCACGAGGGAGACTAGACATCTACAACCCCACTACCACTATCAGATTAGAGCAAAAATGGAGCCTAGACATCTACTACCCCACTACCACTGTCAGATTAGAGCCATAAAGGAGATTAGAATTCTACCACTATCAGATTAGAGCCATAAAGGAGACTAGACATCTACCACCCCACTACCAATATCAGATTAGAGCCGTAAAGGAGACTAGACTTCTACCACCCCACTACCAATATCAGATTAGAGCAAAAAGGGAGCCTATGCATCTACCACACCATTACCACTATCGGATTAGAGCCATAAGGGATACTAGACATCTACCACCCAAATACCACTATCAGATTAGAGCCATAAGGGATACTAGACATCTACCACCCAAATACCACTATCAGATAAGAGCGTAAAGGAGACTAGACATCTTCCAGCCCACTACCACTATCAGATCAGAGCCATAAGGGATACTAGACACATACCACACAACTACCACTGTCAGAATAGAGCCGAAAGGGAGCCTAGGCATCTACCACACCATTACCACTATCAGAATAGTGCCATTAGGGACACTAGAAATCTAACACCCCACTACCACTATCAGATTAGAGCCATAAGGGAGTCTAGACATCTACCACTATCAGATTAGAGCCATAGGGGAGTCTGGACATCTACCACTACCAGATTAGAGCCATAAGGGAGACTAGACATCTACCACCCCTATACCATTATCAGATTAGAGCCATAAGGGACACTAGACAGCTACCACTACCAGATTAGAGTCAAAAGGGAGCCCAGGCATCTACCACACCACTACCACTATCAGATTAGTGCCACACGGGAGACTAGACATCTACCACCCCACCACCACTATCAGATTAGAGCCGAAAGGGAGACTAGACATCTAACACCCCACTACCACTATCAGATTAGAGCCATAAAGGAGATTAGACATCTACCACTATGAGATTAGAGTCGTAAAGGAGGCTAGAAATCTTCCAGCCAACTACCACTATCAGATTAGAGCCGTAAAGGAGACTAGACATCTACCACCCCACTACCACTATAATATTAGAGCCGTAAAGGAGACTAGACTTCTACCACCCCACTACCAATATCAGATTAGAGCAAAAAGGGAGCCTATGCATCTACCACACCATTACCACTATCGGATTAGAGCCATAAGGGATACTAGACATCTACCACCCAAATACCACTATCAGATTAGAGCCATAAGGGATACTAGACATCTACCACCCAAATACCACTATCAGATAAGAGCGTAAAGGAGACTAGACATCTTCCAGCCCACTACCACTATCAGATCAGAGCCATTAGGGATACTAGACACATACCACACAACTACCACTGTCAGAATAGAGCCAAAAGGGAGCCTAGGCATCTACCACACCATTACCACTATCAGAATAGTGCCATTAGGGACACTAGAAATCTAACACCCCACTACCACTATCAGATTAGAGCCATAAGGGAGTCTAGACATCTACCACTATCAGATTAGAGCCATAGGGGAGTCTGGACATCTACCACTACCAGATTAGAGCCATAAGGGAGACTAGACATCTACCACCCCTATACCCTTATCAGATTAGAGCCATAAGGGACACTAGACAGCTACCACTACCAGATTAGAGTCAAAAGGGAGCCCAGGCATCTACCACACCACTACCACTATCAGATTAGTGCCACACGGGAGACTAGACATCTACCACCCCACCACCACTATCAGATTAGAGCCGAAAGGGAGACTAGACATCTAACACCCCACTACCACTATCAGATTAGAGCCATAAAGGAGATTAGACATCTACCACTATGAGATTAGAGTCGTAAAGGAGGCTAGAAATCTTCCAGCCAACTACCACTATCAGATTAGAGCCGTAAAGGAGACTAGACATCTACCACCCCACTACCACTATAATATTTGAGCCGTAAAGGAGACTGGACATCTACAACCCCACTACCCCTACCAGATTAGAGCCATAAATTAGACTAGACAGCTACCACTATCATATTAGAGCCACAAGGGAGTCTAGACATCTTCCAACCCACTACCACTATCATATTAGAACCATAAGGGAGACTAGACATCTTCCAACCCACTACCACTGCCAGATTAGAGCCATTAGGGAGACTAGACTTCTACCACTATCAGATTAGAGCCATAGGGAGACTAGACATCTGTCACCCCACTACCACTATCAGATTAGCGCCATAAGGGTGTCTAGACATCTACCACTACCAGATTAGAGCCATAAGGGAACCTAGACATCTACCACCCCACTACCACTATCAGATTAGAGCCGTAAGGAAGACTAGACATCTACCACCCCTCTACCACTATCAGATTAGAGCCATAAAGGAGACTAGACATCTACCACCCCACTACCAATTTCAGATTAGAGCCGTAAAGGAGACTAGACATCTACCACCCCACTACCAATATCAGATTAGAGCCACAAGCGAGTCTGGACATCTACCACTACCAGATTAGAGCCATAAGGGAGACTAGACATCTACCACCCCTATACCATTATCAGATTAGAGCCATAAGGGACACTAGACAGCTACCACTACCAGATTAGAGTCAAAAGGGAGCCCAGGCATCTACCACACCACTACCACTATCAGATTAGTGCCACACGGGACACTAGACATCTAACACCCCACTACCACTATCAGATTAGAGCCATAAAGGAGATTAGACATCTACCACTATCAGATTAGAGTCGTAAAGGAGACTAGAAATCTTCCAGCCCACTACCACTATCAGATTAGAGCCGTAAAGGAGACTTGACATCTACCACCCCACTACCACTATAATATTTGAGCCGTAAAGGAGACTAGACATCTACAACCCCACTACCCCTACCAGATTAGAGCCATAAATTAGACTAGACAGCTACCACTATCAAATTAGAGCCATTAGGGAGTCTAGACATCTACCACCCAAATACCACTATCATATTAGAGCCACAAGGGAGTCTAGACATCTACCACTACCAGATTAGAGCCATATGGAAGACTAGACATCTACCACTATCAGATTAGAGTCGTAAAGGAGACTAGAAATCTTCCAGCCCACTACCACTATCAGATTAGAGCCGTAAAGGAGACTAGACATCTACCACCCCACTACCACTATAATATTTGAGCCATAAATTAGACTAGACAGCTACCACTATCAAATTAGAGCCATAAGGGAGTCTAGACATCTACCACTACCAGATTAGAGCCATATGGAAGACTAGACATCTACCACTATCAGATTAGAGCCATAAGGGAGAGTAGACATCTTCCAACCCGCTACCACTGCCAGATTAGAGCCATTAGGGAGACTAGACTTCTACCACTATCAGATTAGAGCCATAGGGAGACTAGACATCTGTCACCCCACTACCACTATAAGATTAGAGCCATAAGGGTGTCTAGACATCTACCACTACCAGATTAGAGCCATAAGGGAACCTAGACATCTACCACCCCACTACCACTATCAGATTAGAGCCGTAAGGAAGACTAGACATCTACCACCCCACTACCACTATCAGATTAGAGCCATAAAGGAGACTAGACATCTACCACCCCACTACCACTATCAGATTAGAGCCGTAAAGGAGACTAGACATCTACCACCCCACTACCAATATCAGATTAGAGCCACAAGGGAGTCTGGACATCTACCACTACCAGATTAGAGCCATAAGGGAGACTAGACATCTACCACCCCTATACCATTATCAGATTAGAGCCATAAGGGACACTAGACAGCTACCACTACCAGATTAGAGTCAAAAGGGAGCCCAGGCATCTACCACACCACTACCACTATCAGATTAGTGCCACACGGGACACTAGACATCTACCACCCCACCACCACTATCAGATTAGAGCCGAAAGGGAGACTAGACATCTAACACCCCACTACCACTATCAGATTAGAGCCATAAAGGAGATTAGACATCTACCACTATCATATTAGAGCCACAAGGGAGTCTAGACATCTACCACTACCAGATTAGAGCCATATGGAAGACTAGACATCTACCACTATCAGATTAGAGTCGTAAAGGAGACTAGAAATCTTCCAGCCCACTACCACTATCAGATTAGAGCCGTAAAGGAGACTAGACATCTACCACCCCACTACCACTATAATATTTGAGCCGTAAAGGAGACTGGACATCTACAACCCCACTACCCCTACCAGATTAGAGCCATAAATTAGACTAGACAGCTACCACTATCAAATTAGAGCCATAAGGGAGTCTAGACATCTACCACCCAAATACCACTATCATATTAGAGCCACAAGGGAGTCTAGACATCTACCACTACCAGATTAGAGCCATATGGAAGACTAGACATCTACCACTATCAGATTAGAGCCATAAGGGAGACTAGACATCTTCCAACCCACTACCACTGCCAGATTAGAGCCATTAGGGAGACTAGACTTCTACCACTATCAGATTAGAGCCATAGGGAGACTAGACATCTGTCACCCCACTACCACTATCAGATTAGAGCCATAAGGGTATCTAGACATCTACCACTACCAGATTAGAGCCATAAGGGAACCTAGACATCTACCACCCCACTACCACAATCAGATTAGAGCCGAAAGGAAGACTAGACATCTACCACCCCACTACCACTATCAGATTAGAGCCATAAAGGAGACTAGACATCTACCACCCCACTACCACTATCAGATTAGAGCCGTAAAGGAGACTAGACATCTACCACCCCACTACCAATATCAGATTAGAGCCACAAGGGAGTCTGGACATCTACCAGTAACAGATTAGAGCCATAAGGGAGACTAGACATCTACCACCCCTATACCATTATCAGATTAGAGCCATAAGGGACACTAGACTGCTACCACTACCAGATTAGAGTCAAAAGGGAGCCCAGGCATCTACCACACCACTACCACTATCAGATTAGTGCCACACGGGACACTAGATATCTACCACCCCACCACCACTATCAGATTAGAGCCGAAAGGGAGACTAGACATCTAACACCCCACTACCACTATCAGATTAGAGTCGTAAAGGAGACTAGAAATCTTCCAGCCCACTACCACTATCAGATTAGAGCCGTAAAGGAGACTTGACATCTACAACCACACTACCCCTACCAGATTAGAGCCATAAATTAGACTAGACAGCTACCACTATCAAATTAGAGCCATAAGGGAGTCTAGACATCTACCACTACCAGATTAGAGCCATATGGAAGACTAGACATCTACCACTATCAGATTAGAGCCATGAGGGAGAGTAGACATCTTCCAACCCACTACCACTGCCAGATTAGAGCCATTAGGGAGACTAGACTTCTACCACTATCAGATTAGAGCCATAGGGAGACTAGACATCTGTCACCCCACTACCACTATAAGATTAGAGCCATAAGGGTGTCTAGACATCTACCACTACCAGATTAGAGCCATAAGGGAACCTAGACATGTACCACCCCACTACCACTATCAGATTAGAGCCGTAAGGAAGACTAGACATCTACCACCCCACTACCACTATCAGATTAGAGCCATAAAGGAGACTAGACATCTACCACCCCACTACCACTATCAGATTAGAGCCGTAAAGGAGACTAGACATCTACCACCCCACTACCAATATCAGATTAGAGCCACAAGGGAGTCTGGACATCTACCACTACCAGATTAGAGCCATAAGGGAGACTAGACATCTACCACCCCTATACCATTATCAGATTAGAGCCATAAGGGACGCTACACAGCTACCACTACCAGATTAGAGTCAAAAGGGAGCCCAGGCATCTACCACACCACTACCACTATCAGATTAGTGCCACACGGGACACTAGATATCTACCACCCCACCACCACTATCAGATTAGAGCCGAAAGGGAGACTAGACATCTAACACCCCACTACCACTATCAGATCAGAGTCGTAAAGGAGACTAGAAATCTTCCAGTCCACTACCACTATCAGATTAGAGCCGTAAAGGAGACTTGACACCCACAACCACAATACCCCTACCAGATTAGAGCCATACATTAGACTAGACAGCTACCACTACCTTATTAGAGCCATAAGGGAGTCTAGGCATCTACCACCTGACTACCACTGTCAGAATAGAGCCAAAAGGGAGCCTAGGCATCTACCACACCATTACCACTATCAGAATAGTGATATTAGGGACACTAGAAATCTAACACCCCACTACCACTATCAGATTAGAGCCATAAGGGAGTCTAGACATCTACCACTATCAGATTAGAGCCATAGGGGAGTCTGGACATCTACCACTACCAGATTAGAGTCAAAAGGGAGCCCAGGCATCTACCACACCACTACCACTATCAGATTAGTGCCACACGGGACACTAGACATCTACCAACCCACCACCACTATCAGATTAGAGCCGAAAGGGAGACTAGACATCTAACACCCCACTACCACTATCAGATTAGAGCCATAAAGGAGATTAGACATCTACCACTATCAGATTAGAGTCGTAAAGGAGACTAGAAATCTTCCAGCCCACTACCACTACCAGATTAGAGCCATACAGGAGACTAGACATCTACCACTATCAGATTAGAGCCATGAGGGACTCTAGACGTCTACCACCCCAGTACCATTACCAGATTAGAGCCATACAGGAGACTAGACATCTACCACTATCCGATTAAAGCCATAAGGGAGCCTAGACATCTTCCACCCCACTACCACTATCAGATTGGATCCATAAGGAAGACTAGATATCTTCCACCACCAGATTAGATCCATAGGGGAGTCTAGACATCTACCACCCAACTACCACTATCAGATTAGAGCCATAAAGGAGACGAGAAATCGACCACTATCAGATTAGAGCCATAAGGGAGAATACACATCTTCCACCCCCCACCATTATCAGATTGGAGCCATCAGGGAGTCTAGACATCTACCACCCCACTAACACTATCAGATTAGAGCCATAAGGGAGACTAGATATCTACCACTATCAGATTAGAGCCATATTGGAGTCTAGACATCTTCCACCACCAGATTAGAGCCATAAAGGAGACTAGACATCTACAACCCCACTACCACTATCAGATTATAGCCATATGGGAGTGTAGACATCTACCACCCCACTACCACTATCAGATTAGAGCCATAAGGGGGTCTAGACATCTGCCACCCCGCTACCACTATCAGAATAGAGCCATAAGGAAGACTAGATATCTACCACCACCAGATTAGATCCATAAGGGGGTCTAGACATCTACCACCCCGCTACCACTATCAGAATAGAGCCATAAGGGAGAAAAGACATCTACCACTTTCAGATTAGAGTCATAAGGGAGACTGGACATCTACCACCCCACTACCACTATCAGATTAGAGCCATAAAGGAGACTAGACATCTTCCACCCCACTACCACTATCAGATTGGAGCCATAAGACTAGACATCTGTCACTACCAGATTAGAGCCATAAGGGAGACTAGACATCTACCACCCCACTCCCACTATTAGATTAAAGCCATAAAGGAGACTAGAGATCTACCACCACCAGATCAGATCGATAAGGGAGTCTAGACGTCTACCACCCCAGTACCACTATAAGATTAGAGCCATACTGGAGACTAGACATCTACAACCCCACTACCACTATCAGATTAGAGCCATAAAGGAGACGAGACATCTAACACTATCAGATTAGAGCCATAAGGGAGTATAGACATCTTCCACCCCAAAACCACAATCAGATTAGAGCCATAAAGGAGATTAGACATATGCCACTATAAGATTAGAGCCTTAAAGAAGACTAGACATCTACCACCCCACTACCACTATCAGATTAGAACCATAAAGGAGACAGGAGATCTACCAATATCAGATTAGAGCCATAAGGGAGACTAGACATCTACCACTCCTATACCATTATCAGATTAGAGCCATAGTGGACACTAGACAGCAACCACTATCAGATTAGAGCCATACGGGAGGGTATACATCTACCACTACCAGATGAGAGCCATAAGGGAGCCTAGACTTATTCCATCCCCACTACCACTGTCAGATAAGAGCCATAAGGGAGTATAGACATCTACCACCCCACTACCACTATCAGATTATAGCCATAAAGGAGACTAGAGATCTACCAATATCAGATTAGAGCCATAAGGGAGACTAGACATCTACCACTATCAGATTAGAGCCATGAGGGACTCTAGACGTCTACCACCCCAGTACCATTACCAGATTAGAGCCATACAGGAGACTAGACATCTACCACTATCCGATTAAAGCCATAAGGGAGCCTAGACATCTTCCACCCCACTACCACTATCAGATTGGATCCATAAGGAAGACTAGATATCTTCCACCACCAGATTAGATCCATAGGGGAGTCTAGACATCTACCACCCAACTACCACTATCAGATTAGAGCCATAAAGGAGACGAGAAATCGACCACTATCAGATTAGAGCCATAAGGGAGAATACACATCTTCCACCCCCCACCATTATCAGATTGGAGCCATCAGGGAGTCTAGACATCTACCACCCCACTAACACTATCAGATTAGAGCCATAAGGGAGACTAGATATCTACCACTATCAGATTAGAGCCATATTGGAGTCTAGACATCTTCCACCACCAGATTAGAGCCATAAAGGAGACTAGACATCTACAACCCCACTACCACTATCAGATTATAGCCATATGGGAGTGTAGACATCTACCACCCCACTACCACTATCAGATTAGAGCCATAAGGGGGTCTAGACATCTGCCACCCCGCTACCACTATCAGAATAGAGCCATAAGGAAGACTAGATATCTACCACCACCAGATTAGATCCATAAGGGGGTCTAGACATCTACCACCCCGCTACCACTATCAGAATAGAGCCATAAGGGAGAAAAGACATCTACCACTTTCAGATTAGAGTCATAAGGGAGACTGGACATCTACCACCCCACTACCACTATCAGATTAGAGCCATAAAGGAGACTAGACATCTTCCACCCCACTACCACTATCAGATTGGAGCCATAAGACTAGACATCTGTCACTACCAGATTAGAGCCATAAGGGAGACTAGACATCTACCACCCCACTCCCACTATTAGATTAAAGCCATAAAGGAGACTAGAGATCTACCACCACCAGATCAGATCGATAAGGGAGTCTAGACGTCTACCACCCCAGTACCACTATAAGATTAGAGCCATACTGGAGACTAGACATCTACAACCCCACTACCACTATCAGATTAGAGCCATAAAGGAGACGAGACATCTAACACTATCAGATTAGAGCCATAAGGGAGTATAGACATCTTCCACCCCAAAACCACAATCAGATTAGAGCCATAAAGGAGATTAGACATATGCCACTATAAGATTAGAGCCTTAAAGAAGACTAGACATCTACCACCCCACTACCACTATCAGATTAGAACCATAAAGGAGACAGGAGATCTACCAATATCAGATTAGAGCCATAAGGGAGACTAGACATCTACCACTCCTATACCATTATCAGATTAGAGCCATAGTGGACACTAGACAGCAACCACTATCAGATTAGAGCCATACGGGAGGGTATACATCTACCACTACCAGATGAGAGCCATAAGGGAGCCTAGACTTATTCCATCCCCACTACCACTGTCAGATAAGAGCCATAAGGGAGTATAGACATCTACCACCCCACTACCACTATCAGATTATAGCCATAAAGGAGACTAGAGATCTACCAATATCAGATTAGAGCCATAAGGGAGACTAGACATCTACCACTCCTATACCATTATCAGATTAGAGCCATAGTGGACACTAGACAGCAACCACTATCAGATTAGAGCCATACGGGAGACTAGACATCTTCCACCCAACTACCAATTTCAGATTAGAGCCATAAGGGAGGGTATACATCTACCACTACCAGATGAGAGCCATAAGGGAGCCTAGATTTATTCCATCCCCACTACCACTATCAGATTAGAGCCATAAGGGAGACTAAACATCTACCACTATCAGATTAAAGCCATAAGGGAGACTAGACATCTACCACTATCATATTAGAGCCATAAGGGAGACTAGACATCTACCACCCCTAAACAATGATCAGATTAGAGCCATAAGGGACACTAGACATCTACAACCCCACTACCATTATCAGATTAGAGCCATAAGGGAGACTAGACATCTGCCACTACCAGATTAGAGCCATAAGGGAGACTAGACATCTACCACTATTATATTAGGGGCATAAGGGTGTCTAGACATCTACCACCCGACTACCATTATCAGATTAGAGCCATAAAGGAGACTAGACATCTACCACCCCACAACCACTATCAGATTAGAGCCATAAAGGAGACTAGACATCTTCCACCCCACTACCACTATCAGATTGGATCCATAAGGAAGACTAGATATCTTCCACCACCAGATTAGATCCATAGGGGAGTCTAGACATCTACCACCCCACTACCACTATCAGATTAGAGCCATTAAGGAGACGAGACATCTACCACTATCAGATTAGAGCCATAAGGGAGACTAGACTTCTTCCACCCCATTACCACTATCAGATTGGAGCCATAAGACTAGACATCTGTCACTACCAGATTAGAGCCATAAGGGAGACTAGACATCTACCACCCCACTCCCACTATTAGATTAAAGCCATAAAGGAGACTAGAGATCTACCACCACCAGATTAGATCGATAAGGGAGTCTAGACGTCTACCACCCCAGTACCACTATAAGATTAGAGCCATACTGGAGACTAGACATCTACAACCCCACTACCACTATCAGATTAGAGCCATAAAGGACACGAGACATCTACCACTATCCGATTAAAGCCATAAGGGAGCCTAGACATCTTCCACCCCACTACCACTATCAGATTGGATCCATAAGGAAGACTAGATATCTACCACCACCAGATTAGATCCATAAGGGGGTCTAGACATCTACCACCCCGCTACCACTATCAGAATAGAGCCATAAAGGAGAAAGGACATCTACCACTTTCAGATTAGAGCCATAAGGGAGACTGGACATCTACCACCCCACTACCACTATCAGATTAGAGCCATAAAGGAGACTAGACATCTTCCACCCCACTACCACTATCAGATTGGATCCATAAGGAATACTAGATATCTTCCACCACCAGATTAGATCCATAGGGGAGTCTAGACATCTACCACCCCACTACCACTATCAGATTAGAGCCATTAAGGAGACGAGACATCTACCACTATCAGATTAGAGCCATAAGGGAGACATCTTCCACCCCACTACCACTATCAGATTGGAGCCATAAGACTAGACATCTGTCACTACCAGATTAGAGCCATAAGGGAGACTAGACATCTACCACCCCACTCCCACTATTAGATTAAAGCCATAAAGGAGACTAGAGATCTACCACCACCAGATTAGATCGATAAGGGAGTCTAGACGTCTACCACCCCAGTACCACTATAAGATTAGAGCCATACTGGAGACTAGACATCTACAACCCCACTACCACTATCAGATTAGAGCCATAAAGGAGACGAGACATCTAACACTATCAGATTAGAGCCATAAGGGAGTATAGACATCTTCCACCCCAAAACCACAATCAGATTAGAGCCATAAAGGAGATTACACATATGCCACTATAAGATTAGAGCCTTAAAGAAGACTAGACATCGACCACCCCACTACCACTATCAGATTAGAACCATAAAGGAGACAGGAGATCTACCAATATCAGATTAGAGCCATAAGGGAGACTAGACATCTACCACTCCTATACCATTATCAGATTAGAGCCATAGTGGACACTAGACAGCAACCACCATCAGATTAGAGCCATACGGGAGGGTATACATCTACCACTACCAGATGAGAGCCATAAGGGAGCCTAGACTTATTCCATCCCCACTACCACTGTCAGATAAGAGCCATAAGGGAGTATAGACATCTACCACCCCACTACCACTATCAGATTATAGCCATAAAGGAGACTAGAGATCTACCAATATCAGATTAGAGCCATAAGGGAGACTAGACATCTACCACTCCTATACCATTATCAGATTAGAGCCATAGTGGACACTAGACAGCAACCACTATCAGATTAGAGCCATACGGGAGACTAGACATCTTCCACCCAACTACCACTATCAGATTAGAGCCATAAGGGAGGGTATACATCTACCACTACCAGATGAGAGCCATAAGGGAGCCTAGATTTATTCCATCCCCACTACCACTATCAGATTAGAGCCATAAGGGAGACTAAACATCTACCACTATCAGATTAAAGCCATAAGGGAGACTAGACATCTACCACTATCATATTAGAGCCATAAGGGAGACTAGACATCTACCACTATCATATTAGAGCCATAAGGGAGACTAGACATCTACCACCCCTAAACAATGATCAGATTAGAGCCATAAGGGACACTAGACATCTACAACCCCACTACCATTATCAGATTAGAGCCATAAGGGAGACTAGACATCTGCCACTACCAGATTAGAGCCATAAGGGAGACTAGACATCTACCACTATTATATTAGGGGCATAAGGGTGTCTAGACATCTACCACCCGACTACCATTATCAGATTAGAGCCATAAAGGAGACTAGACATCTACCACCCCACAACCACTATCAGATTAGAGCCATAAAGGAGACTAGACATCTTCCACCCCACTACCACTATCAGATTGGATCCATAAGGAAGACTAGATATCTTCCACCACCAGATTAGATCCATAGGGGAGTCTAGACATCTACCACCCCACTACCACTATCAGATTAGAGCCATTAAGGAGACGAGACATCTACCACTATCAGATTAGAGCCATAAGGGAGACTAGACATCTTCCACCCCATTACCACTATCAGATTGGAGCCATAAGACTAGACATCTGTCACTACCAGATTAGAGCCATAAGGGAGACTAGACATCTACCACCCCACTCCCACTATTAGATTAAAGCCATAAAGGAGACTAGAGATCTACCACCACCAGATTAGATCGATAAGGGAGTCTAGACGTCTACCACCCCAGTACCACTATAAGATTAGAGCCATAAAGGAGACGCGACATCTAACACTATCAGATTAGAGCCATAAGGGAGTATAGACATCTTCCACCCCAAAACCACAATCAGATTAGAGCCATAAAGGAGATTAGACATATGCCACTATAAGATTAGAGCCTTAAAGAAGACTAGACATCTACCACCCCACTACCACTATCAGATTAGAACCATAAAGGAGACAGGAGATCTACCAATATCAGATTAGAGCCATAAGGGAGACTAGACATCTACCACTCCTATACCATTATCAGATTAGAGCCATAGTGGACACTAGACAGCAACCACTATCAGATTAGAGCCATACAGGAGGGTATACATCTACCACTACCAGATGAGAGCCATAAGGGAGCCTAGACTTATTCCATCCCCACTACCACTGTCAGATTAGAGCCATAAAGGAGACTAGAGATCTACCAATATCAGATTAGAGCCATAAGGGAGACTAGACATCTACCACTCCTATACCATTATCAGATTAGAGCCATAGTGGACACTAGACAGCAACCACTATCAGATTAGAGCCATACGGGAGACTAGACATCTTCCACCCAACTACCACTATCAGATTAGAGCCATAAGGGAGGGTATACATCTACCACTACCAGATGAGAGCCATAAGGGAGTATAGACATCTACCACCCCACTACCACTATCAGATTATAGCCATAAAGGAGACTAGAGATCTACCAATATCAGATTAGAGCCATAAGGGAGACTAGACATCTACCACTCCTATACCATTATCAGATTAGAGCCATAGTGGACACTAGACAGCAACCACTATCAGATTAGAGCCATACGGGAGACTAGACATCTTCCACCCCACTACCACTATCATATTAGAGCCATAAGGGAGACTAGACATCTACCACCCCTAAACAATGATCAGATTAGAGCCATAAGGGACACTAGACATCTACAACCCCACTACCATTATCAGATTAGAGCCATAAGGGAGACTAGACATCTACCACTATTATATTAGGGGCATAAGGGTGTCTAGACATCTACCACCCGACTACCATTATCAGATTAGAGCCATAAAGGAGACTAGACATCTACCACCCCACAACCACTATCAGATTAGAGCCATAAAGGAGACTAGACATCTTCCACCCCACTACCACTATCAGATTGGATCCATAAGGAAGACTAGATATCTTCCACCACCAGATTAGATCCATAGGGGAGTCTAGACATCTACCACCCCACTACCACTATCAGATTAGAGCCATTAAGGAGACGAGACATCTACCACTATCAGATTAGAGCCATAAGGGAGACTAGACATCTTCCACCCCATTACCACTATCAGATTGGAGCCATAAGACTAGACATCTGTCACTACCAGATTAGAGCCATAAGGGAGACTAGACATCTACCACCCCACTCCCACTATTAGATTAAAGCCATAAAGGAGACTAGAGATCTACCACCACCAGATTAGATCGATAAGGGAGTCTAGACGTCTACCACCCCAGTACCACTATAAGATTAGAGCCATACTGGAGACTAGACATCTACAACCCCACTACCACTATCAGATTAGAGCCATAAAGGACACGAGACATCTACCACTATCCGATTAAAGCCATAAGGGAGCCTAGACATCTTCCACCCCACTACCACTATCAGATTGGATCCATAAGGAAGACTAGATATCTACCACCACCAGATTAGATCCATAAGGGGGTCTAGACATCTACCACCCCGCTACCACTATCAGAATAGAGCCATAAAGGAGAAAAGACATCTACCACTTTCAGATTAGAGCCATAAGGGAGACTGGACATCTACCACCCCACTACCACTATCAGATTAGAGCCATAAAGGAGACTAGACATCTTCCACCCCACTACCACTATCAGATTGGATCCATAAGGAAGACTAGATATCTTCCACCACCAGATTAGATCCATAGGGGAGTCTAGACATCTACCACCCCACTACCACTATCAGATTAGAGCCATTAAGGAGACGAGACATCTACCACTATCAGATTAGAGCCATAAGGGAGACATCTTCCACCCCACTACCACTATCAGATTGGAGCCATAAGACTAGACATCTGTCACTACCAGATTAGAGCCATAAGGGAGACTAGACATCTACCACCCCACTCCCACTATTAGATTAAAGCCATAAAGGAGACTAGAGATCTACCACCACCAGATTAGATCGATAAGGGAGTCTAGACGTCTACCACCCCAGTACCACTATAAGATTAGAGCCATACTGGAGACTAGACATCTACAACCCCACTACCACTATCAGATTAGAGCCATAAAGGAGACGAGACATCTAACACTATCAGATTAGAGCCATAAGGGAGTATAGACATCTTCCACCCCAAAACCACAATCAGATTAGAGCCATAAAGGAGATTACACATATGCCACTATAAGATTAGAGCCTTAAAGAAGACTAGACATCTACCACCCCACTACCACTATCAGATTAGAACCATAAAGGAGACAGGAGATCTACCAATATCAGATTAGAGCCATAAGGGAGACTAGACATCTACCACTCCTATACCATTATCAGATTAGAGCCATAGTGGACACTAGACAGCAACCACCAACAGATTAGAGCCATACGGGAGGGTATACATCTACCACTACCAGATGAGAGCCATAAGGGAGCCTAGACTTATTCCATCCCCACTACCACTGTCAGATAAGAGCCATAAGGGAGTATAGACATCTACCACCCCACTACCACTATCAGATTATAGCCATAAAGGAGACTAGAGATCTACCAATATCAGATTAGAGCCATAAGGGAGACTAGACATCTACCACTCCTATACCATTATCAGATTAGAGCCAGAGTGGACACTAGACAGCAACCACTATCAGATTAGAGCCATACGGGAGACTAGACATCTTCCACCCAACTACCACTATCAGATTAGAGCCATAAGGGAGGGTATACATCTACCACTACCAGATGAGAGCCATAAGGGAGCCTAGATTTATTCCATCCCCACTACCACTATCAGATTAGAGCCATAAGGGAGACTAAACATCTACCACTATCAGATTAAAGCCATAAGGGAGACTAGACATCTACCACTATCATATTAGAGCCATAAGGGAGACTAGACATCTACCACTATCATATTAGAGCCATAAGGGAGACTAGACATCTACCACCCCTAAACAATGATCAGATTAGAGCCATAAGGGACACTAGACATCTACAACCCCACTACCATTATCAGATTAGAGCCATAAGGGAGACTAGACATCTGCCACTACCAGATTAGAGCCATAAGGGAGACTAGACATCTACCACTATTATATTAGGGGCATAAGGGTGTCTAGACATCTACCACCCGACTACCATTATCAGATTAGAGCCATAAAGGAGACTAGACATCTACCACCCCACAACCACTATCAGATTAGAGCCATAAAGGAGACTAGACATCTTCCACCCCACTACCACTATCAGATTGGATCCATAAGGAAGACTAGATATCTTCCACCACCAGATTAGATCCATAGGGGAGTCTAGACATCTACCACCCCACTACCACTATCAGATTAGAGCCATTAAGGAGACGAGACATCTACCACTATCAAATTAGAGCCATAAGGGAGACTAGACATCTTCCACCCCATTACCACTATCAGATTGGAGCCATAAGACTAGACATCTGTCACTACCAGATTAGAGCCATAAGGGAGACTAGACATCTACCACCCCACTCCCACTATTAGATTAAAGCCATAAAGGAGACTAGAGATCTACCACCACCAGATTAGATCGATAAGGGAGTCTAGACGTCTACCACCCCAGTACCACTATAAGATTAGAGCCATACTGGAGACTAGACATCTACAACCCCACTACCACTATCAGATTAGAGCCATAAAGGAGACGAGACATCTAACACTATCAGATTAGAGCCATAAGGGAGTATAGACATCTTCCACCCCAAAACCACAATCAGATTAGAGCCATAAAGGAGATTAGACATATGCCACTATAAGATTAGAGCCTTAAAGAAGACTAGACATCTACCACCCCACTACCACTATCAGATTAGAACCATAAAGGAGACAGGAGATCTACCAATATCAGATTAGAGCCATAAGGGAGACTAGACATCTACCACTCCTATACCATTATCAGATTAGAGCCATAGTGGACACTAGACAGCAACCACTATCAGATTAGAGCCATACAGGAGGGTATACATCTACCACTACCAGATGAGAGCCATAAGGGAGCCTAGACTTATTCCATCCCCACTACCACTGTCAGATTAGAGCCATAAAGGAGACTAGAGATCTACCAATATCAGATTAGAGCCATAAGGGAGACTAGACATCTACCACTCCTATACCATTATCAGATTAGAGCCATAGTGGACACTAGACAGCAACCACTATCAGATTAGAGCCATACGGGAGACTAGACATCTTCCACCCAACTACCACTATCAGATTAGAGCCATAAGGGAGGGTATACATCTACCACTACCAGATGAGAGCCATAAGGGAGTATAGACATCTACCACCCCACTACCACTATCAGATTATAGCCATAAAGGAGACTAGAGATCTACCAATATCAGATTAGAGCCATAAGGGAGACTAGACATCTACCACTCCTATACCATTATCAGATTAGAGCCATAGTGGACACTAGACAGCAACCACTATCAGATTAGAGCCATACGGGAGACTAGACATCTTCCACCCAACTACCACTATCAGATTAGAGCCATAAGGGAGGGTATACATCTACCACTACCAGATGAGAGCCATAAGGGAGCCTAGACTTATTCCATCCTCACTACCACTGTCAGATTAGAGCCATAAGGGTGTATAGACATCTACCACCCCACTACCAATATCAGATTAGAGCCATAAGGGAGACTAGACATCTACCACTCCTATACCATTATCAGATTAGAGCCATAGTGGACACTAGACAGCAACCACTATCAGATTAGAGCCATACGGGAGACTAGACATCTTCCACCCCACTACCACTATCAGATTCGAGCCATAAGTAAGAATAGATATCTACCACCACCAGATTAGATCGATAAGGGAGTCTAGACGTCTACCACCCCAGTACCACTATAAGATTAGAGCCATACTGGAGACTAGACATCTTCCACCCCACTACCACTATCAGATTAGAGCCATAAGGGAGGGTATACATCTACCACTACCAGATGAGAGCCATAAGGGAGCCTAGATTTATTCCATCCCCACTACCACTATCAGATTAGAGCCATAAGGGAGACTAAACATCTACCACTATCAGATTAAAGCCATAAGGGAGACTAGACATCTACCACTATCATATTAGAGCCATAAGGGAGACTAGACATCTACCACCCCTAAACAATGATCAGATTAGAGCCATAAGGGACACTAGACATCTACAACCCCACTACCATTATCAGATTAGAGCCATAAGGGAGCCTAGACATCTGCCACTACCAGATTAGAGCCATAAGGGAGACTAGACATCTACCACTATATATTAGGGGCATAAGGGTGTCTAGACATCTACCACCCGACTACCATTATCAGATTAGAGCCATAAAGGAGACTAGACATCTACCACCCCACAACCACTATCAGATTAGAGCCATAAGGGAGGGTATACATCTACCACTACCAGATGAGAGCCATAAGGGAGTATAGACATCTACCACCCCACTACCACTATCAGATTATAGCCATAAAGGAGACTAGAGATCTACCAATATCAGATTAGAGCCATAAGGGAGACTAGACATCTACCACTCCTATACCATTATCAGATTAGAGCCATAGTGGACACTAGACAGCAACCACTATCAGATTAGAGCCATACGGGAGACTAGACATCTCCACCCCACTACCACTATCAGATTCGAGCCATAAGTAAGAATAGATATCTACCACCACCAGATTAGATCGATAAGGGAGTCTAGACGTCTACCACCCCAGTACCACTATAAGATTAGAGCCATACTGGAGACTAGACATCTTCCACCCCACTACCACTATCAGATTAGAGCCATAAGGGAGGGTATACATCTACCACTACCAGATGAGAGCCATAAGGGAGCCTAGATTTATTCCATCCCCACTACCACTATCAGATTAGAGCCATAAGGGAGACTAACATCTACCACTATCAGATTAAAGCCATAAGGGAGACTAGACATCTACCACTATCATATTAGAGCCATAAGGGAGACTAGACATCTACCACCCCCTAAACAATGATCAGATTAGAGCCATAAGGGACACTAGACATCTACAACCCCACTACCATTATCAGATTAGAGCCATAAGGGAGCCTAGACATCTGCCACTACCAGATTAGAGCCATAAGGGAGACTAGACATCTACCACTATTATATTAGGGGCATAAGGGTGTCTAGACATCTACCACCCCCGACTACCATTATCAGATTAGAGCCATAAAGGAGACTAGACATCTACCACCCCACAACCACAATCAGATTAGAGCCATAAAGGAGAATAGACATATACCACTGTCAGATTAGAGCCATAAAGGAGACTAGACATCTACCACCCCCACTACCACTATCAGATTAGAGCCATAAAGGAGACTAGAGATCTAACACCCCACTCCCACTATCAGATTAGAGCCATAAGGGATACCAAACATCTACCACCCCACTACCACTATCAGATTATAGCCATAAAGGAGACTAGAGATCTACAATATCAGTTAGAGCCCTAAGGAGACTAGACACTCTACCAATCCTCATAACCATTATCAGATTTAGAGCATAGTGGACACTAGACAGCAAACCACTATCAGATTAGAGCCATACGGGAGACTACTACATCTTCCAACCCCACTACCAACTATCAGATTAGAGCCATAAGGGAGGGTATACATCTACCACTACCAGATGAGAGGCCATAAGGGGAGCCTAGATTTATTCATCCCCACTACCACTATCAGATTAGAGCCATTAGGGAGACTAAACATCTACCACTATCAGATTAAAGCCATAAGGGAGACTAGACATCTACCACTATCAATTAGACGCATAAGGGAGACTAGACATCTACCACCCTAACAATGATCAGATTAGAGCCATAAGGGACACTAGACATCTACCAACCCCACTACCATTATCAGATTAGAGCCATAAGGGAGACTAGA